>NW_027280268.1:10000-205547 GCF_046629955.1 Centroberyx affinis
AAATCCGAACACACCCCACATTGATCCGCATGCCTGTTCCAAGTCATAAATATTTATGAGAATTCCAGTAGACCATGGACGCAGAATGTGATAGCGTGCGTACCTAAAAGACCGAGCTGCATCCCAACCTGGTGTCCACAAGTTGGAAATCGTGCCTCTTGCCATCTTTGATCTGGTTCCCATAAACTGCAGAAGGAATGGTGAGGATTCTCAGGGAGAATGAATGGAAATCCTAACATCTGCCGACAAGCAGAGCTGGTCAGAGGAAGAATGAATATGTCTATTATGATTTCTAGGGTTCCTGTGGCCGAACCCGGCCAAACCCACAGATATTTGGGGATTTTCCTCAAGTGATTGATACTGATTTTGTCTACATTTGTTGCGGATACGTTCAGACTAGGTATTTCCTCCATGCACATGCACACCATTAATAAAAGCAGTGCAATCGATAAGGTATGAGATCTTTTTTTTTATATACCATGAAAAGGATATAGTAAATAGAGCCGACTTGGAATCTGAACCAGTCCAATAGCACATACCCATACACCCATATACAGATGTTTGGCCACGATAAATCATCATATTAGAAGTTGTCATGGGGTTAACATCACTTTCATAAAGCATTTATCCTCCTTCCTTTGACATCTGGAGTAAGAGCCAGCCACATTTGTCTCAAGTCCAGGCAAATAGGAAGCAGAGAGAAAGAAAGAGAGAAAGAAAGAAAGAAAGAAAGAAACGAGGGAGAGAAAGATGATGATGGTGAGGGGAAAAAGGTATTTGCAAAAAGAAGCAGGGGAAATAAAAGCGGATTCAGCGAATGAGTCGAAAAGAAAGAGAGAGAGAAAGAGTGGGCGAGAGAACGAAAAGCAAGTAATCATCCGCATTTGATCCCAGAGACGTATCTGTACCTCCAACGCGGGGCACGGCTGCATCTGGAAGTCTGTTCTAATGCTGTTATGCTGTTTGAGCGGGGATGTCAACAGCTCCAGCACTGGCACATTGCTATGACGACTGAGGCTAAGTGCTTTCCACTGTTCCCACCTGCCACAGGCTCGCTGGGTGAATCTTTCCTACCACTGCCTGACTGTGGCCTCCTAAAAAATGGCCCTTGCTATTTTCTTTTGTATAGTGTTTTTTTTAGACAATGAGCCCCTCTTTCTTATATACCTTTAATTTTTTGTTTGGTCCATATCATACATCCCTACCTCCAAATCAAGACAGTATCTGAAGAATTGCTGTTTGGCGAGGGTGTTTTGCTGAGAAGTGTTTTTTTTTTTTTTTTTTTTCTTGGAGACACGTCCCCCTCCCGCAGATTCCTTAATTACAGAACAGGCCCCCTAGCAAAGTTTCCAGTCTGAGGCGGAAGAAGGCGGGGTTAGTAAAGCCTTAAGAATTCTATGTCGAATTTGCCCTTTTTCTCTAAATACAAAGCTGGTAATGATTTCCCATGATGGTAATGATTTCAATCCTTGTTTCTCCCCCCCTCTCTCTCTCTCAAACAGTGAGGTGCTGCACATGAATAATCATTATGAGTAAACAGGACTTTGAAGAAAAATGTTGCCCTGTAAAAGAAAATTCTTTAGGTGATTCTTTAGGTGTTGACCTACTATGGATCCCTTGAGTGTTTTCCACATTCTGCATTGTATGGCTGGGTTCCAAAGTCTTTAATCATTGCAGCACCTTTGTCATGTGAATGGAGCATTGCTGCACAGGATACATTCAACATGCGTACCTACAGGCTGTTGTGAAACTGAAGGCCTGGATTTCAAACGAATCAATCAAACGAAACCTCTTGATAGAAAACGTCAAAACTTACATTATTTTACTTTTTGGTGATCCAGCACAATAATAGATTTTCCTCCACTGGCTGTCATGTGAAGCCGATGCTGAGGAAAGCAGCATCAGAGCGTCTGACTTCCAAACCAGACCTCTTTGTCTAATCTTTAGATCAGCGTGGAGTGAAGTAATCGAGACTCCCGGAGTAATCTCCTCTCCAGCCTCTTCGTTCTCTCCCCCCTGCGTGAAACCTCACCCGAGCTACAGGGGTATCTATAAATCTTCCTCTTGTTTGGGTTTGTCTGCGGGAGGCTCGCTGGCTCTGCAGCTCTGAATCACTTTCTGAGAAACACATCCTGAGAGGTCGGAGGATTTTTAATGTGACAGGTGGAGGATTCAGCCACCTTCTCCATTTACTGTGTGAAAAAGAGAGAATCACACCAGGTACTTTATCAAATGATTCTCTGACTCAGGCTGTCTTTAAAACTTTTTCACAATAATTTTGGATGGCAGAGTTTTTTACTTGTTTTTCCAGCAAAGGGTATTCTCTTTTATAACAGTTGGGGTTAAATGCCTTGCTCAAGGGCACCTCAATGGCAGCTGATAATTTTATCCTCTCAGATTTCATCAGTCGGGATCCAATCCAACGACTTCCAGTCACAAGCCTGCTTCTCTAACCTTTAGGCTACTTTTTAGGCTCTTTCCTTCCTTTATTCTGCAAAAAAAAAAAGCCTGACAATTTCAGCAGGTACTTTATCAAAGGATCCCCACTATCTGGCTGAGGCTTAAATATCATTAAACCTTGTTCACGGTAATTTTAGATACCCAGATTATACCAGATAAATACTTCACACGATCGGTCTATAGGTGTAGTTTTCCGTGCATGGATTGGCAGATGCACATGGGATTGAATATCAGCCTCCTCGAATCTCCTGCCACTGCGAGCCAACTGAGGAGCTACTGTCTTTTCCTGTGTCTGGCTTAGTCATCAGAAGATGAGTATGAAAGCCTGATTGTAACTGAAGAATGCGGACGAGCGGGGCTGTGTGGCGTGCAGCGGGATGATGGATGGAGTGACATCATGGGGAGCGGATGAGAAGACAGACGGTGGATGTCTAGAGTTGGGGCGCTCCTGTATCCGCCGCACCCCTACAAAACTGTTCGCCTTCCAACTTTTATTGCAGACCTTTGGTGCTCAAAACCGTATTTATGCCACAGGACAGGAGACATGAGCCAGGTGAGAGTGTAGCAATACCTGAGTACTATGTGAAAACAATCATGTATTTAAGTATTTCAGTTATGTAACGTGATTTGTTGTAGTCTTTAATCCAGGTATAAAGTATCAATAGTGTTCCCATAGAAAATACTACACAAAATATGATTATTTTTCATTATAATGGGTATGAGTCCTACTACTTGAATATGATTTTACCTTTTGTCTATTGTGTGCTCATTTGCATGTGCTTCTAATTGTGTGTGCCCATGCATCCGTGTGTGTGTATGCTTGCTTGTGTGTTTGTGTGAGGCCTGCCAGTGAACCTACAAATGTGTGTGTGTGTGTGTGTGTTCTGACACAGGAGGCTGGAGTGTGATGAGTCTCATCTGGTCTCAGAGATCATTAGGCTCCTGTTCAGTGGGTCCAGGGGGATAAGAGGCCATTATGGTTCACAGGGATCATTATTCGCCCTAACTACTGATCCAACCAACACATCCTCTCCCTGGCTGGATGCACTGAACAGTATATGGTTGTGTTAGGTTAAATACATATTGGAACATCATATTAGTGTGTGTTTTAGGTGTTTTGCTGGCTCCGGAGTGACTTAGAATGAGTGAATCAATAGAATGACCTTAAATTCCTTGATTGCCAACAACAACCAATAGTAAGGAGTTCAAAGGTCAAAACCACTGTGATTAGACATTTGATGTAACAAATATTCCTTTCTCCCTAGAATGTTGATGTATAACTGGGAAGTGCAAAATTGAGATAGGTAGATAAATAACAGCCAAGCAGAGAGTTCATATTTAGCTTTAAGAACTCCTTTGTCCCCCTGTCCATCAAAGCCCTAAATGGCAAGTTAGCCAGAGGCCAACCCCTGTAAAGCTGCTTTTAATTTTAACTGTACATATATACATTTTATAAAGACTCTATGTTGAGGAGGCTGTTTTATTTTGACTACAGGGGTGTTGTACAGTGGGCAGTGTGCAATTTGTTGGTTGATGGCAGTCTGTGCATGTACTGTAGGTACTGTGTGTGCATGTGTATAGGATAGGTGACAGCTTGTGTATGTATCGTATGTATGCACTATGTTATTTGTATTTTAACAGCAGATACTGTTTGTGTCCAAGACAAATTTCCTTCGGGATAATAAAGTCTATCTTATCTTATCTTATTTCATCAAAATTCGTAACATTCATAAACTGCTGCCATGAATGAATACTGATATTGTTGTCAAAGTATTCATAAATTGATGCCTGCAAGCCAATTAATGCCTGGAAAAATAATTCAACAACGGTATTTGCTCTTCAGTGTGTACAGAAGATGCAGTCAATATCACATCATCAGATCAATTTCATATGTTTCGTAAAAGTCAGAGGGCACATACACACACACATGAATATACACAGACCCACGGAGCTTCGGCACACACACACACACACACACACAGACTCCATCCCCTCAAGTGACAGTTCAAAGGAGAGGTTAATACGAGTTAATGGAGATGAATTGCGTGGCGTCCACTCCTGTGGCTGGTCGTCACTGCTGACGCTTCGCAGATTCCGTCCCGCACGTCTCCATGTCTTCATCACGCTGAAGCACAGACAGCTCCCTCCGTCCGTGGCAGATCTCCATATACGTATGTGACTGAGCTCCCATCCCTCCCTCCGTCCCATGGCTGGTTTGCATTATTTTCTCCTTAGAGCAAAATGGGATCTTTCAGTGCGCGCTACAGTCGACTGGCCTGTATCAAAGGCACTGCATGCTCTAAAACCCAATGGCAGTTTGATCATACTTTTCCTTTCTTCCATTTCCATCGTTAAAGGGGGTATTTCTGCTGGGTGGCCTGGATGTAATGCTGTTGGATCATCTCCTGAGTTACAGTGCAGGTTTTAATGGTGCCAATAATATACGGCCTACAGTTTTAGAGTGAGGAAATGTCATGGGCATGAAGAGTGTCCAAGGAACCCCAACACACACACACACACACACAAACACACACACACTACACACTAAAAGGGTGACGCATGAGCAAAGTAATATTGACCATGGATGGACACAGGAGAAATAGAGAACTTAATGCACTATGCACTTAGCATGAGCAGTTAGGTTTTAGGGTTCCTTTTTCATTTGTCCCATTGGAGACTTTTTACCAATGTGCTCTATAGCTATGAGGTCAAGTTGAGGCCCACCTGGACCAAATAGTATTTGCAGACAATTCTTGGAGTTTGTTTTAACCTGCTTGGACTGTCAGATAGGTGGGCTTTACCACAAATGACAATGAGTGCCAGAAAATGTTCAGTTTTTGTACTTTTTGTACTTGGAAGTCAACTTAGTACGCTGTTCTGTGATTGACAACTCACCTGATACTATCTGAACTGTCATGATGCAGGAAACCTAAGAAATATTTGCATACTCTTTTTTTATTGAGGTTTGGTATGGTGACTGTAGACAGATTTCCTTTGTTGTCCTATACGGGTTGAAAGGTGAAGAATTTACCTTGAGGTTTTGAACCGCTCCCCTGATGTTGTGCATGTGTGTCTTTTTATTTTACACCATGATAAAGATTTTATATCTCGGTTTCTGGAGAAAAAAAGAGAATAAGTAAAATGGAACATTGGGGTATTTCTTTTTTTTCAGCACTGCTCTCAAATTCCTCTCCAAAAATGCTTCTGGATTTTATTTCCCGGTCTGATTTTAATGGCTGGAGAATATAAAGGATGGATACGGGCTCTCCGGTGGATTCCAAATGGGGAATGTGAACTTCTCTCTTTCCTTTAGCCCGCTGTGCCAATGAGTATGAACAAACTTTGCTCTTTTTCAGCCATTGTATCCTCCATGGTTATGAATGTGTTTTCATTTTCATGAGGTTTAGCAGAATGAACATTTTTCCACACACATGCTCATATCACAGGACACCCCCGTGTTAAAGTTTCCAGTGTGCTCTGTTAGGAGAATGTACAGTACGTGCATCTGTCAGTATCAGCGTTAGGGTCAGTTCACTGTGAATACAATCAATTCAAAGTCTAAAGTGAAACTGCTATGTGATGGTTGGTTGCTACTCAGTTTTTGGATTTTAAAGAGAATCCACTGGTTGAACTGACCCCAACCCTCGTCTCCATGCTTTTGTATGCAGGTCTCAAATTATTCTATTACTGAATCTTTGTAGGTATGCGTTTTGGATGCTTTTAATACCAGTGTGTGTCCATCTGTGGGTGTGTATCGTGCGTGCTTCTGACTCATTGTCATGGACTCCCTGAGTGAAAAATGACTGTGGGGGTAAATGAGGTGTGAGGCATCAGCTCTGAAGCAGATTCTCCTCTGAATTGATGTGGTGTGACTCCTAAACCGACTATGGAGTGTTTTTTGCCTTCTCTCCCACCTTTTGTCTCTGGAGGACTTAACTGGTTCTGTTCCATTTCAGTGGAACAGCACATAATAGCGCTGATACACAAGCACACACACACACATACACACACACACACGGATACAAGGTGACCTAGATATAGCACCATACCTTAAAAGAGGTCATCCAATCAGTGGACATTAAGTTATTACTGCAGACTGTTAAAAAAAACGACTTGAATGATGAACAGACAGCTCAGATGTGCTGTATACCGCAAGTCTTTATGTATCTGGCAAACTGGGCCAGGATGAATAAAAGATGGAGCCGATGATTTGTGGCCTTCTCTGCCATTGGAGCATAAAAGTTTAATTGACAATTTAACATTGAATAATGTGTTGGACGCGAGCGCAGTATAAAAACCACTTCATCAGGTTTTGGCACATAAAAAGTTTGCCTGCTGCTTACGTCAGAGCGAACAACACTATTTGAAGTTGAAAGAGCGTCGCCGGGGCGTCAGTGTGAGCAAGACTGACGAAAACATACGCTGAACTTATGGGGAATTCGTCTCCGAGCTTTGTAAATAAAAGTGAGCATCAAGTTCTATAAACTCGAGCCATCTCTTCGCTCCTGCCAGGAAAAATAGATCATGTCGTTTTATGACTGATGATTACATCTCATTGAACGGTTAGCTTTCATAGTATAGTCAGATTTTTTAGTCGGAGTTTCCCCAGTGAGAGTCAAACCCGGACCTGTCACATCAGATATGCTGGTTTGATGTCTGTTGCAGATAGTAGAACCTTTCCCCTGACATACATTTTTTCATTTCATCACTGATAAGGCTTTGTGCTGTGAAGCGTATTTGAAGATATTGTAATCCACAATTTTACTGTATGTGTGTGTGTGTGTCTGCCTGCGTATGTGTTTCTGTGTTTTCTGTGTGCCTGTCTACCAGTCTGCTGTTTTGTAGTGTACGTGTGTATGGAGCTCTCCTTGCATTAAACCATCATTAAGTCTCTCCCTCTATTTCACTGAGGCTTGTCCAAGAGGGGTGCTGTGATTAATGACCATTCAGGGTCTAATGAAAGCATGTAAGAGCGAGGGAAGTATTTCAGCGTGGCGCAGCGCTGGCAGCAGCCAGGACCGGGTGGCTGCGTTCAAACTCAAACATGACGTGCCGCCCTCCCAGGGCCCATATTTCACCACTGTTTGACCTGCAGTTACTCATTAGCCCCTTTGAACTCCTCCTTGTCAGGCTGTTTGTTGTCCTTGGAGTCTATTATGCCACCATCATCATCTCCAAAGCAAGACAAACACATCCAACGTTGCTATGTTCAGAGGAGGTAAACAACCAGCCGGACAGGAACAAAGCACTAGTATTAGGTTTGTTGGACTAGGCATACTTGTCATACTTTTCTTTTGTATTACTTTGGCTGTTTGCACTATAATGGGATTTAATTATTTGAGTAAACATGTCACCTGAGTTTGTTAGGTGGTTCTATGTTGCCTTGAAATTGAATCAATAAAGTCCATTTATTGCCTAATATGAGAAGATAAGGAAATACTTTATTTATCTTTTGTGTGTGTGTGTGTGTGTGTGTGTGTGTGTGTGTGTGTGCTTACGTGAGTGCATGTACATATCTGTGTGTGTTTGTGTGGGCGTGTGTGTGTGTGTGTGTGTGTGTGCGTGTCTGTGTGTGTATTTGAGTGTACATTCAGCTGAACATGGTGCATCAGTATTTTCAGAGCCGTGTGGCGACTGCAGTGGGAGTCTGGCTCTTCTTGGTTACTGTGTGCCCAGCCATTAGTGGGGCACTCTAACTGAATAAACAGCCATCAGTAGCACGCTGTGGGCTGGGGCCTCCACAGCCGCACTCAACCCCACACCATGGTCAAGAGTGTCATGGAAACAAAGATAGCGGGCACTAGGAAACAGCTGCCACTCTCTCCGCCTGGCCCTGGCTCCGGCCTGGCATGGAGCAGCATGGCTGTGCATGGTGCGGGGCTCCGGTGTCACACCCCTGCTGGATGATGGATGGAAGACCAGCTTTACCAACATGGAAGCCAGGTTCGAAAAAGCAAGGACACGGAAACAAACAGACACTTTCTACTGTGCTCGCCTCCTATAAAGGCTCTTTGATGAAATTCCCCTTCCTTGTAAATCTGAGCTTATACGTGCAGCACCACATGGTGTCTTTGATGAAATACTGATCCGTATTCTATCATGAGAGCTGCTTCAAAGCTGCTGGATGGGTTTGGTGTAATATGTCCCAGATCAAGGAAGGCAGAGGCAAAGAGAGGTGGGGTCTGTGTGGTTTGCAGTGCTGCTGAGTTATAATACTGCAGAGACAACCAGACACGTGCATAGTTTAGATGGGCCTAGTATCAAAGATGAGGGGGGAGGGTTACAGGGACAGATTGTGTGTTTTGGCTGAGGCATAGGGTGCTGCTGGGTAGGGAGAGGGGGAGCATATGGGCTGAATTCTGAGGGGGTTTGGCCCACCTTTATATGGTGGGCACGCAAAGACGGCCCCCTGAAGACATGCAGGCAATGCCAGAAATCTTCAGCCACGTCGCCGTGCCAACAGCTCGCTATTCAAATCCTTGCTTGAAATCCTCCCTGCTGCCTTGGCTAAAACGTAGCATCTTATCCCCTCACATCCACTCTCCTCCGCCTGTCTTTCCACCCCTTGATTTCGTCTCTCTGCGCATCTTCAAAGTGGACCCCTCTGGTGATTAAATCATTTGAATAAGTATCTCTTTCCAGAGGACAACATGAGCTAAGTGGCCACAAGGGCACGGGATGTGAGTGGAAAACCAAAAGGACTGGCTGTCATTGGTTGACATCATACTGGCATGGCCTGAGGTGGAAATGCTAGCCATACCTCTCTTATCCGCATTCAGAAATACACCCACACAGCAGGAAAAGACTCTCAGGACCCATCTTATTTTCTTTGATTTGATCTTGTGGTTTGCGCCCGTTGACATTACGACTGTTTTTTTTCTCCCAGGATGCTTTGCTTCTGTCATGGTGGCACAGACATCAGCACTCATGGATTTTTGGTGTGTGTTTGATCAGACAGAACCTCTGTGTGTGTGTATGTAGGCATGTGTGTGTCTGTATGTGTGCACATGCTCTGTGTGTATGTGTGTATATTAAATGTGTGGAATGATATGCTCAGTCAGTAGAGCTCGAGTCGGTCTGAGGTCCAGCCAATGACTCATCTAATACCCACATGCCAATAACCACAGTCTTGGGCAAACAAGTTTCATGATGCGTGTGTGCAATGATAGAAAACAGTGTCTAACATTTAATAACCTCAGAGGACATACACATTAATGCCCCTTTTATGCAATGAGGTTTTTAACCTTGCAGACACGATGCAGACAGTATCGCATCATCACATTTGCCATCCCTGCATGAATTAAATTTTCATGGAAATAGCTCTGAGCCAGACTGAAAGGCAATGCAATTGGGGCAGGGATAAAAAAGAAAAAAAAGTTAACATGACTTTGCAACTTCGAGGTGACATTAATGGTACTTTGGGTCAAAACTGCTGAACCAGGTTTACCTGAAATAAGTTGGTGATGAAGTTCTGAAGGCCTGAAGGCTATGATACACTGGGAAAGTTTTGGGCAGCGTTGCCAGCCAGTTTTCTTAAATGGATTCCCTGGAGACTTTTTTGGGTCATTCTGATCTTGCCCACTGTCATCACAGGCGCCATGGTGCAGCGCTTTTCAAATATTGGGTCAGAACTATGTGTTAGGTCATGTCTGGAGAAATTAGTGGCCTCAGTTGATGAAGGTACTTGACTGGACAATTCTATTTTTGCATGAAGCTACTGAGTCTATATGTTGCAGTGGAATTCCCGCCAGTTGGAAATTCCTTAATGAAAATACTATAGACACATAATAGTCTGAAAAACAGGATTAATTAATCTGCAAAACATCTTAGCCCATGAGAAAAATTCTCTCTCTTCTTAGTAGTCTTATCACGTTAAGTCAATTCAAGTTTATTCATGAAGAGCTTTTATCAAAAAGGTTCGTCGCAAAGCACCAAGGGGCAAATTCACAGATAAAATGAGAGAATAAACATCAGGAATTTCAAGATATGAGGCCAAAGCTTGTGTGTGTGTGTGTGTGTGTGCGTGTGCATGTGTCTGTGTCTGTGTGTGTGTGTGTGTGTGTGTGTGTGTGTGTGTGCGTGCACATATGGCTGCTTCCCTCGTCTGACGGTGCAAAAGAGGGATGACACGTGGCTGACTATACAAATATGATACTGATATAACAAAGCTGACGCCTAAGAGGTCTGACACCGTATTAGATATTTCCACTGTACACTTATATAAGCCTTTTCAAAGATTGTTTTAAAAGGAACACCCAAGAATTTTCAGGCTGGCTTCATAGCCCAGAGGAGACGTGGGGTTTTGGCTGGTGTTTTTCTCTACTCAAATCACTTACTGTGCCCAAATAGTGGTGTCTGGGCAGAACCGGGCTGGTTCCCATTTAGAGACAGTGGCTGGCTCCGGCCTGTAATTCGCAGAAGGGGAAACAAATTGCTCTCTGGTCTCTGTCTCTCCTCGAGGCCAGTTTATTTCATGCTACTTTGGCTCTGCCATTCTTTTCCTTGCGTGTGTCATCCTTCCAACTATTTCAAACACTTTTGAGGGCCATTACCATGGGCCTTTCAGGAGGGGTGAAGGGCGGGGCTGGCTTCCTGCTTGGCTCGCTGGTTGGTAGAAAACATGTGCCCCAGAAGAGCATGTGTACACACACAGACACACACACACACACACGGGCACACACAGGCACGTTCTTACATAAACATGTGCATACAAGCATACACAATCACACACACATACACACACACACACACTCCACACACACACACACACACACACACACACACCCTCCTCCCCAATTGAGTACCTCTGTAATAGGAGATCAGTCATCAAAGCACTCAGAAGAAGTGTCTGTGTTTTAATTGCTTACTAGCTATTGCTTTGATTACCAGTGACATCACTATCAGCTCTCTAGACAGTCGATGCGAGTGAAACCCACAACAGAGAATATAAATGGGGGAGAAGGATGCAGTCCAAGAATGGAAAGAGGGAAAACAGAGGTGTAATTGTAGATAGGAAATCACACAAAGTGGACAAAAGTATGAGACAGAAGGAGATGGCATCTATCTATTTATCTATCTATCTATCTATCCATCTATCTATCTATCTACATCTCTGTCTCTGTCTCTGTCTCTGTCTCTGTCTCTGTCTCTCTCTCTCTCTCTGTCTCGCTCTCTCTCTCGTCCTGCTCTATCAGCCAGGCTCAGATCCTCGCTGTTCCGGTGTCAGGAACCACAACAAGGACTCCGGCAGCAGCAGCAGCGGCAGCAGCAGTGAGGAGCAGTTCCCCCGGTGGCCTCTAATCCTAGATCACTCAGTCTGCACTTTTTTTATCGCATATCAAAGGCCAGCCAGGATTAGACTTAACTGCACATTAGAATAAACGCACTGCTCTCTCGCGCCACGCTGGGCCTGTGCCTGTCAAACAGCCTCTGGGGGGGTGGGGGGTTGAGATGCAAAGAACTCCGAATACTCTGAAAGTTTTTACTGTGCTCTTTCAAGGACTGAGAGACATAGAGGGAGTAGGAAGTAGACATCTATGTCTCTAAGATGTCTAAGTTGCCCTGTCTTCTGTCTCCACAGAAGACAGGGCACACTAGCTTTACTTTGAACTCTGTTTGTCAGAAAAGCTTGGTTTAAGTGCATTTTATGTAGTTTTAGGTTTTAGCATTTGGGCAGCTAGAGCCAAGCAGAATATGTCCAAATTAGCTGTTTCGTTTATTAGCGGCTATATACATCGTTGAGGAACTTCCTCAGGGTGAGAATAACGGTAGGCATGGGGCTTGTTCATTTTCTCTTTGTCCTTGATGAAAACAAAGAAGAAACTGCAAATAATGAATTAATGCTTTTCTTGTTTCTTTTGTTTTTAGCGCAAAGACTCAGTTTCAGTTTAATTCTTTTCATACGATATAGATTTCACTTCAGTTTAATGTTTTTCTGTCCTCGTTTAGACACACACACACACACACAATCCCATATCATCAGACATCAGACCTGTCAGCCCCCTATGCAGTAAACATATTAGTAAATGCATATCTCCAGACACTCCTGTTCCATGTTCACACATGTGTTCTACATGTTCTACATCTGGTTTGTGTTTATTTGGATGCCCCTGGCCGTCTATCTCTCCCTCTCTCTCTCTCCCTCTCTGAGTGGATAGGGAGGGAATTTAAAAATGTGAAGTGTGATACAGTATGTTATTCCATTTTTCCCCTGGCTGTTGCACGATTTTTAGGTTGTAGTGTTGGTCTGTATCGTTACCTGTGTTCAGAGTGAAACAATTAAGGTGCAATCGAATCCCACGCACACACACACACACACATACACATTTTTCTCTGCTATTTGCTTGGCTGTGCCTGGGGAAAGTGTGGTGCCTCTGGCTGATTAGAGGGAGCCCCATATCAGGTTGCCCCCCCCCCCCCCCACACACACACACACCAGTATGTGCTTCTGCCCAGGTTTAATACCACAGGCTCCTCATCACAGACCTGTGCTGTAAATCTGGTCCCTATCTACCCAGGACTGACTAATGGGGGCATGAGCTTTTTTTTTTTTTCTTTTTTTTTTTTCAATATATTTTAAGCTCACGTTCATCATGTAACAGAAGTAAGTAAATACAAAGGACCCATTCTGTTTAAGTGCTCCTATTTCTCAAAATGTATATCTAGCATTTATGAATGGATGAAGAAAATTTGACAGTATATACATTTTTGAAAAAGGGAAAGAAAAAGTTGGAACAAGGCTGAAAAATGTGAATAGCATCCATAACGGGTTTAACTTTCATGGCACTCCTTTCAAATGGTGGAAATTTCATTTTGAAATAATACTCTTCATATGTGGATGAGTGTGTTAACATTCATACATGCATACTGTACATACAAGTGTGCAAAAACAAACTTCGGGCACAGAGGCACACAGGCATAAAAACACAAGCACCCATTCAGAATCATGCTCTATACACACACACCTGCACAAAGAGACATACACGCACATGCCTGTACACACACGTACATACACACACATGCATGCACTCGCGCATGAATCCATTTAACTTATTTCCTCATCCAGTCCAGCTTTGCGTGACGGTTACGGTGAAACACCACTTACTGTTGGGTCTATTGCAACATGTAGGCAATCTGTTCCTTACAAGAAACTGATATATAGTGCACTATAGGCCTATGATACATTAGCTCCTTCAGCCCCCTCCTTTTCTTTCAGTGTACTTCCATTTACGTGGTCTTCAGTGTATTTCCTGCCAACAAAAGCCTCCTCCATCCCTGAGCCAGTGCTCAGTCATCGGCTAGTGAGTAATACAGAGCAAGGCCATTGTGCAGAACAAAGGCATCGCCCATGCTCTCTCCACTGATATATATTTTCAACGGGAGCCTTTTCCTCCGCCAGGGGGAATATCGTGATCTGATTTAATGTCTCCTTCAACAAGCCCGTGTGCATGTGTTGTACTACAGTACGTCTATATGGACTTCCCTTGTAATGCAGAAGTTTTGGTTTTGGTCCAGCCAGACACTGGCAGACAGGTTACATTTTCATTACAGAGGGATGAAAATTTCAATACTCACGAAATGGTGTAACATTTTGACTTTCTAAGACTCTGTAAGACTTTCCTATGCAAAGCTTTTATAACTTTCCAACACGAACTGGCTGACCTGTCAGCCATAATACACGGTTTGAGGGCACTGACAGTTTCTTTTTTTTTTATTTTAAACATTGAGATTATGTGTTTAGCAGTCTCTCCCTTCAGGGAGGAAAGATGTTCAGTGACTGTTCAATGTTCACTGTCCCTGATTAAATCTACTAGTGTGGTTTGGTCTCTGTCTATATTTGTGAGCTCAGAACATGATGCTTGGAGAATCCACATGAAGGGCACAGCCCAAATTGCATGTTGAAAAGCAACAAATAAGACACAACCTCAACATCAAGTGGCTCCGTTTTCCTCTGAAGACATTGTGCCATAAATGAAAATTAAATCATTTTAATTGGAACATAAGCAATCTTTCAAGTCGTCAGCTGGGAAGGAGGGGAAGGGGTTTGGGAGATAAGAACACAATCTGTGCAGAAAGCCGAACAGTCAGAATGACTGTCTGCTTCTCTCTCTCTCTCTCTCTCTGTCATTCTTTCTCCCTTTGCCTCTCGGTCTCTCTCTCTCTCTCTCTCTCTCTCTTCCCTACCTTTCCCTCCCCACATATAGTTAATGAACATCCTAAAATAAACTGACAAATCTGACCTAGATTACGAGAAGCCCATCTATCTAATTAATCTTTCATAAAGCTTCTTAAGGATGGAAAATAAATACATGTTGCTGCAAATTCTTTTTTAATCCAATCTCCCACCTGCCATTTCAACGTCTGTCTTTCAATGGCTGCCAGGAGGCCTCCGGCTTTACTCCTTTATGCAATTAAACAATTACCACAAATTAACCTTCTCCCACGTACAGAGGCAGCCATTGGGAGCGTGAGTACTCTCCTACCTCCAGCCCATTTCGTTTTTTTCCTCAGGCAATCAACTGCCTCAAGATCTCGCGCTGCTCTGCGGGCCGTCGCAGCCAAAGCGTGGCCAAACCTACACGTTACAATTTAACTGTTTCGCTCCATTTCCAGTGAAACAAATGGGGTACACCGAGCCAAAGTGTGTGTCGGCGCACAGTGCGGCGGAGCTGGCGTGGAGCAGCATGTGATTGGAATATATGGCTCAGGCGGTGCGCCGGATGCTGGAGGTCTCATCAAGCCTGTGTAAATGTTTACCCTGCACACAGTTTCCATTTCAGCTGGCGGCCCAGCATCACCTTACCACTTAGTGGTTCGTAGGTCTCAGTTCTGTCAACGCTACCGTCTCACAGCTGGCGCGGACTGGAGGTACAGCAGCAAAGGCCTGCTTGTTGCCAGAGGTTCCTACGACATTGGCTTTGCGTAAGCCTGTCTCCAGCAGCCATTTACCGTGTCTCACTACATTACCTCATTTAAGAATTAATGGCTGGGTGTATGTGTATCATAGTGTCCCAGAGTCATTAGCGCAGGAAAGTAAATTGCACATAGATTCTGTTTGTTTTCTCCCATTTGCTGGCAAAGCTAAGTTCTGATGGGGGAATTTACTTTGGTAGGGAGCCACTGGAAGGGGAGCGTCTTACAACAGAGATGCTCACCAGCTAACTGTTTAACATTCAAAAACTGTGAGTCATCAGTGTTATAGTCACACCTACTGGACATAATAGCTGGGTGAATTAAATCAGAAAAACTATCTCAAATGAATATACATTAGCAGCCATTGTGGAAATCTCTCCAGCATGAATCTATCCCACTGCAGGATTTTCAAAACATTCCCTCTTGGGGATGCGTAGGGCAACAGAGTAACAGAAGTGCAGCATATGCTCTTAACTCAAGGCTTACCAGAAAGTAGGCCAGATGTGTAGGACAAGGAAAAATTTACAAGATAGATGAAAAAATCCTGCATACTGACACTCCCCGCTTTGTGTTAACTAATGGTCTCCTCCTACTGTTTGTGCATCTGCTTCAAAGCCTTGCTGAAAGACAGATTTGGGCTGATGATGGCCTGACCACTAAAAAGCTCATTGTCACATTTAATTTTCTCTCACTATGTAAATAAACCGCCTCTATTTTTGCATCTGAAAAGGCTCTTTTGAAGAAACTTTTTTATGTACCTTGTCCACCTCTACTCCATCTTCAGCTGCACAGCGTCATCTTGAGAACTAAACATGTGGATTTGGAGTTACAGCACAGTAGATCAGTAAGCATAGGCTGGACTCACAGCCCATATAAATCACTAAGATCCAGGGGCCCTGAGAGGCAAGATCTGCAATCTGTGATCCTTTAGCCACAGCTAAGGGCTTTAGCCCAAATGATTCATCACATGATGATTAGTTGTGGTTGGGCTGGTATCCATTCTCTTCTAACCCCAGCCATGTTGGAGGCTATTTTGGAGATGAACAGGCACTCACCACTAACCAAGCCTCTGATGTGGAGCAGAGATAAGTGTTGTGTCTCTTAACAATTTGACAAACCTGCAAACCATATGAGCTGTGCTGCAGATTTGGTTTCACTGATGTGTACGTGTACGCTGGTGTGTGATTGTTTGTTTGTGTGTGTGTGTGTGTGTGTAGAGAGAGAGAAAGAGAGAGGTGGTAGTGGTGTTGGTGGAAGGCTTGGGGCTGCTGGCTCAAGAGAGAGACTGAAGATAATGAAGGAACATGTGGAACAGTGAATGGTGGAATTTGGGGCTCGGTACATGGCTTGTGGCCCATTGTAGTGAACACTCGAGCGGATCCGTTATTCCATCCAATATTGTACTTGGCATGACTTTGTGGAATGACAACCTACTTGGTCACAGGTTTATTCCCACTGTCGGGTTTTGCATAGCGTCCAACAGAGCGACGGGCGCGTCCCGCTGCGGAATGCCTGTAAACACTCCCGCCTAGCGATGCCCTTCGCCGCCCTTGGGGAAGACAGACGGACACCCTGCAGCCTGTGTGGGCTCCCTTCCTGTCTCGGAGTCCTCTCTGTTGGCGGCCATGTTTTAACAGCCTCCTTCCCTTAAACCATCACCCAGCGGCAGAGATAGGCTGCTGCTGTAAAGTCCCATGTTTAATTAATGCTGTTTCTCAACTTATTTATACATCATAAATGGCTGGGGGGCCCATATTAGAAGTATGTTGCTTATTAAATGTCTGCCTTTTTTAACGGCATGCTGTTTTATGGAAGGTCTTTGCTGCTGCGAAGGTGGAAAAAAAACATGTTGTCTAGAGGGGTTAGGGGTGCACAGCGCGGTGTGAGTCTGTGATAAAAAGGTTTGCATAATTGTGGTTTTACTTGGAGTGGTCTTAAGCAGGGAGGTGGTCAGGGAGAGCTGACACACACTGACGAGACCACCAGAGGTAGTGGTCTGACAGAGCGGGAGGTATGGAAATGTGTCCCATCCACAGGAACGGCAAGATGGAAAAAGCAAAGATCTCAGTTTTGAAATGAATCATAACATCATATCAATATCCTGGATCATGTCCTACTATAACAGAATAGGGATAAGAGAGAGAGAGAGAGAGAGAGAGAGAGATTGAGGCGAGAAAGAAGGAAAAGAGAGAGAAAGAAAGCGAGGTCAAGGGGGGACAGGGCCTCCAGGGAGCGCGGGACGACAAGGAGCGGGGCATGAATAGGAAAACAGTGGAAGGTAAACAGACTTTGAGAAGCAGAGGATGATTATGATGGGGGTGTGGTGTCTGTGTTATGGCGTGCAATCAGACACATGGTGCAACAGGAACAGGAGCCCAGCTGTCCTGTGCCTGAGTAGCTTGTAATGAGAATACAGCCTGTGTTAACTACGCTCCTGCTACCTCGCCCTCTGTCCTCTCTCTCTTTCTCTCTCTCTCCCTACCCATCACGCAGACTTTTTTCATGTTTCTTGTAGGCACGGATGCCTCTCTCTTCATTTGGAGGTTTGCTCCCCTCTGCCTCCCCCTTTCCCCCCCATCCTAGCATTATGTATTGAAGCCAACAGATCAAACAAAATCCCCCATAAATACCAGCCTAGTTCATCTAATCAGCCAAATTGCGGAACGCTATGCCTGAGGGAAAGACTTCTCTTTGCTGGGAAACATTACTTAATGGCATCAAATCAGCCATTACGTGTACGCCGCTGTCTCATTGTTGAAAAATGGATGTCTGTGGGGTTTTTTTTAATTTTATGGTAATTGGAAAAAGTGACAGTGCACTATTTTCCCTTGATGCAACATTGTATTGTGTGGCTCAATATGAAATTAAGATTATAGTTTGATACTGAGCCTTAGCACCTGAGCTTCTGTTTTCGAACAAGGTTGTTTTTTAGAATGGGACTGGACAGATGTTTGGGAAGGTTGGTTCTAAATGTAATCCATTCTATATTATTGATTCCCTGATTCAATCAGTGATGTAATCCTATCAATCAGTGATGTAATCCACTGGAATATTAAAATTTAGTAGCCCAATACATTACTTTTATATGACTTCCCAATCTGACTATCCAAATCCTGAATATGCGGTTAAAAAACAACAACAATATCCCAATTTACAGACTGCAATTTGATTCATGTTACTATCATGTCTATTAGCCATTATTTCTAGATGTGTAAAATTATTTTTAAGTCTATAATCTCACAATCTACATGCCTTTCTTTTCAAACATATTTCAGAATACTCCAACAAGTGCACATATTCTGACAAAAGTATCAGCTTTCTGTGTTTTTGTCACCAACCATGACAGATAACAGCTATATATATTTATTTTTATTTAATTTCAATATTTATATATTTAATTTTAAAAACCCTGAAATTTAACCCTGAAATTTGGTTGTTCGAACCTACAGTAGTTCCGGTCCACCACAGAGTAGACCAAAGCACCTTATCTAGGCCAAAGTGAGACGGAGTACATCAGAGATGAGCTTGAGACTTAAATCACCTGCTGCTTGGGAAGCCAACCTCCCTCCCCTCCATCTACAATTCCGGCTCTCACCCACTTTCCATTATTTCAGAGCCAAAATGAAATTTCAGAGAACCATACAGAATAAAAATGGGGAAATAAAATCTATTCCAAGAAGCAACGGCAGTATCTGCAGTCTTTCTACTTAATGACTCTTTGCAAAGCAGGACTGTCTTTATGAAAAGAAACAAAAAAAACAGGTCCTAAGCTTTTTCTTTGATTGCTTTTCTTGTTCCCTCCATTCCGTGAACCCCGGGCAGGTCTTTGGTTATGAAAGCTCTTCTCCGTCTTGTAATGGACGTAATGTTTGAGCCATGACAATGTTAGCGTAGGTCGTTGTACTATAGCGCAGCCTTGGAGGTCGGACAGGACTTGGCCAAGGATGTGCAACAGCAGTACGTTATCAGAAAGGCTGATGTCCTCCGGTTCACAACCTTGGCTCATATCCGCTGCTGCTTCCCACTAACTGAATTGGCGCAGAAATAGGGCTTTTCCGTGATGTGATCTATGTGGTGGAGTAGCAACAGCAACAACATTAGCAATAGTGGAGGCAGCATCAAAACAACAGCATTGAAATTGTTCCAATATCTGGCATCATTTAGCTTTCAACTGAGGGCATATTGTTTGTCCTAAGAATAAATGATATGATCTAAGAACTCAACATAAATTTTGCAAGGCTATTTGTTATTCTGTTTCTGCTCTGAAGATTGAAAACAGATTATCAGATAAATTACCTGCATGTAAAACAATCCCCATGAATATCTCTATGATAGGAATTTATTTGTTTTATGTTGAAGGCCAGTTGGCAGCGGATTCCGTTTTAATCCCAGGTTACTCAATTTCAGTTTGGCATATGGTCTTCGAAGAAGATCCTAATTCAGTGGAAAATCATTTAATTACTTTGGCTTTTCTACAAATCCGCCATCGGGAGTACAGCCTTGTCTTCCTTCAGTAAACCAAGGGTGAAGAATTTGTGTTATTATTAGACCATGTTGGCAATCAATCTGTGGATCTCAGGCTCTTCAAATGAGAAAAGCGCTGGTCAAGGTCTTGGCCATACAGACAATTAGGAGGGAAAGCCATGGGAGAGAGAGCACGAGGCAGTTGTTAATCTTAACCACGGCCAAGTTTATGACAGTGGAGGATAATGCATGTCTAGAATGAGGGTGAGGGGATTAATTTGGCTGTTTCTTCTAACTCTGGGGGTTTAGACCAGGAACCCCCCCCCCCCCCCCAGTGCATGGCCTTGGGATTCTCTAGTCCTGATTGCAGCTGGATTGGACACTCCACCGCTGGATGACTCATTGCCTGGAGTCGGGCCTCACATGGAGCTTTTAGAAGAATGGACCATCTTCAACTTGTGAATAGGACAATCAAAGACTGTTTAATTTGTTCAAGAACCAAACACCAAACTAGGTTTTTATTCTTACCCATTGGCTATCATATTGATGAGCAACACTGATAAGCAACATCGACAAAAGATATATTTTTAATGTAGTCTCAACCCCCACGACGGTATCCTTTCATGCCTCAGTCCAGTGCTTAATTTATAAATGATGAGGTCCCGGAACACCAAGTGGTCGGTGTTCCCGTGAGTCGGTCTGGAGGGAAAAGGTTCCAGAACATATCAAGACAACAAGCGCATTGGAGGCACGATGGTGCTCAGCCATATGGCTTAGTGTAGACCTAACAGCCTAAACATTACTAAATGACTGAGTATATGACCTTGGAGCTCCGACTACTGCTGACCTATAACAATATTTGCATAGGCTACATAATGCTCATTTTGTCCAAAACGATGGGTTTTTACAAACCTGCCCTTCAAGTAGTGGACTAAAAATATAACTGCGCTGTGCACAACATAAAATGCCCACATACTTGGCTGTGAGATATCCTAATCACACATAAACACATCAAGGAAACTGCAATGGCTTCAACCATTTACCAGACAAATTCTGGCTTGAGTAGTTGCGCATCAATATTCAACACAAATACTTTCATAGGATATCTGCTTTGAACGTAGGAAACAATGTCAGCGAATAATGAAATGACAGCAATAAAACGTGTCATGGTCATGCCATGCAGCTAGAAGTCGGCCTAAATGTGCACACTCAGCTGGACCACGCTGGTTTTGAAATGCCCACATTGATGTGGGGCTTACAGCCCTTCACTCAACCAATTATATTACCATTTATTTCTGGACACTCAATATAACATGCGCAATGTCCCACATATTTAACTGTGGGATTTACAGGTCCACACTCCATAATAAGTTCTGTTTGTTATGTTATTGTCCCAGCAGAGAACAGTTTACAAACAAAAAAAAAAAACACGCTTACCTTGTTTAATTTTCCAAAAATAGCCCACACAGCGGACATATGGACAGCAAATTCAACTGTCTTTTAGCCATGACGATGTCTGAAGTTTACCATGACACACTCTGCAGAGCAGCTCACTTAAGTGACGTGATTACTATGAGCTTGTTGCTACTTTCTAATAGGGTAATCACCTGTCTTCATATGGAAATGAGCAATTCGGTTTTTGGACGGGAGGGGAAAGGAAGAGTCAACTATTGGGATTATTACATGGCAGACCAAAAAAAAAAAAAAAAAAAAACTTTCATGCCACCAGAGGTGCCGGTCCATGCAAATAAGTACTGGAATGCAGTTAGTCCAAAAGTTTAGTAGAAAGACTGCAATTAAGCGCTGCCTCAGTGCACTGGGTTCTACGTGTTGTTGAGCCTCCAGGCCATTCTCTGTTACTGTGAGCCAAGATGCAAGTGATAACCTCTTCCCATCTACCTTCCCCCCATCCATATAGATGTCAGTTCTCACCAATGACTCGACTCTTAACGTTAAATATCAGCCTCACTCTGCTCTTGCCCCAGGGGTTAATGACACACCCTCAGAGGTCTCGGCAAGATCCCAGTCCAGCCACCTGTCCCAATCCCATCCCCTTCCAATAGTCCCGTCTTGATCCACGGCTATCTCCATGGCAACAGGCATGTGTTTTGTGTACACACGGTGGTCGAGGACCGGAGGGTTTTTTAGGGGGAAGAGGAAATGAATCACCATGGGGAAATACAGGTCATCGTCGCTGCAGGGTTAAAGGTGAGCAGAGACTGGGGAACGCACTGATTCCCTGTAAAACGACCTCCCCATTCTCTCTCAACCACTCAGCCTGCGCCCGTCCACTCCAGCTTCCTCCGGAGCTATGATTAGAAACCATAACCTCATGCTTCACTGTCACACTATGTCTACATCCATTTAGCCAGGAAAGCTAAATGACCGGTTTGTCGGACTGAGACTCCGGCTACCCCGCATACGTCTCAGCTCTGGTATAGAGTGGGACTTTGGGGTCTAATCACCTACTCGGGTTGATTATGGAGGCCCCTATCTTCCTGTGACACGCTAATCAGGCCGGTGTTGTGGACTCTAACTTTTGACTTGGAAACACAGTGATTCTGAGGCTTTGATGCCCCTTCCCCTCCAGGCCTGCTCAGGGTCTCCACTGATGACTTCTTTGATCTTACCTCACAGGTTACTACACAGGGTGAATATGTCAATGCCATTAATGGTATTACAGGACAGTAATTGCTTAACACAAGGCCCATATGGTAAAAGTGGCCTCTTTAGACAGATAACAGCTTAGCATGCTGTTTTGTTTTTTTTCCACAGTGGGATTTGTATGTTTTTTTTAGAGGTTCCATCGGCCTAAAATTTGCCTAGGTATTTTTCTGCTTTATTCCACTGGGGTTTAGCCAAGACTTTCCAGACAAATTATGCTTTATCTCGTGGTTTGGCATTTCCTTAACTCCCTCATTGATTTTGGGGGCACTGCCACATTTTTTGAAAAATGAGGGTCGGCTCTGGAGATCTTAGATTAATTCCCTGCCCCTTCTGTGGCTACAGTAGTACCAATGAGAGACGAGTTTCAATGGTGACCTCATAAATAAGGCCATTATGGCAATCAAAGTGAAATATAAAATAGGTGGATTTTGGTTTGAAGGAACGTTAGGGCAGGAAGCCTTTCATTAAGGACACGAATGAATCTTTGGTATGGGAGACTTCTGCGCGGGCCAAACGCTCCCTAGACGACGGTAAATCAATCTGAATATCCGCTGGTGTCATCACACAGTTAATGGTTATGAAAGAGCCCTGTGAGAACAAGAGCTGAACTTTTTCTTCCTTTTTCCTCTCTCAGCCAGAGTTCAACCTCTTTACTCTCTCCGGTCACCCTTTCAAGGAATGAGGGATTTGATAGAAGACACACATGGTATTGAAAAGGAAAAACTATAGCCATCTGTCATTTCTCACTCTCATCTTGTCATAGCTAAATTTATTATTTCTTTAACCAGGAGCACCCTTGCTTTAAACCCTCTCCCAGTGACCTCATCGACCGTTACAGGCCTTGCATGCAAATCATTGTTTTACAGCGCAAAAACAGGAGAAATAGCTGATCCCTACAAACTAAAACAGGCACTCTTGTGTCTTCCCTTCACCGATTCATCGGCTGCACACCTGAAGCTTATTTTGACTCCATGGGATTGTGACTGGTGGAGATAAGCATACATCCGTTTTTGAGATCAACCCTTTTCAAAGGAGCTAATAAATTTGAATGGGGCGATGAGGTCACTGGAGGCCTTTAAGGATGAAAGAGTAAAAAGTGAGGTCAGTTACCTGCTGTACAGTATTTGGATTCATATATTCAAATAAACAATGCCTTGTAAAAATGCTGCACATGTTGGATAATTTATTGACACATCTTATTTAACTTTTTAACACATTACTGTTTCAAACATGCTATGTATTTGCAAAATTCAACCTGATTGCCTTGCACATTTAAATCTGATTATGAGCCACATCTGCAATATGAGTGGTTGGAAGAAACATATGAAATACATTCAAGATATTGTATGTTTAATTGTAACCAGGTGATAGCATGGTATGTGTAACTACAAAATTAGTGTTTAGAAATAGTATCCAGGGCAACACATCTGTTGCAGCCTTGCAGCTTCTCCATTGCAGGTGCATGAATCAAAAATAACCATACAGACTTTGTGTTGACTATAGTGTCGTTGAGATTGTGAAGAGAAAGATATGTCCGTTCACATCAGACAAAATAAGCCTTGCTGTTACGGAAAGATCATTATCCATATGTAATGTGTGTATCAGTCCATCTCTATGATCATTCCATAAAGGAGTGAAATGTTACAGGAGTCTGCTGTCTTGCTAAGATCAGGCTTAGTTCTCATCGTTCTCGCCTGCTGATCAGGGCGTCAAGCTATGGTCTAATTGGACTGATAGTGAACACCCTGCTCAGCGGTCTATGGATCCATACTGTTTACAGCCTTTCCATACTGTAGCAGACTACTGAGGTACAGGATTCATATCTTCTCTGTCTTATTAAGACACCAGACAGAGCAAAGCCCAGGTGGGTTTTGAATCAACGCCTGAAAGCACTCAGCATGCTGAAAAGGCAGCAAATGCAGCTAACAAACGATCCCCTCTCATGCCCCCCTTTGCCTTATCTCCTCTTATATTGAATTGAAGCTTCTAGCTCCTATGAATCTTACAGTATATCCATTTTTAGATGCTACTGGTTTGAGTTTTCACAAAGGTTAAATGCGCCCTTGAATGATCTGACACAGGAGCAGACAGAGGACATCAATGTGTTTGAGGAATCAATAGACACCGGCATCAGGAGACAGCCAGCGTTTCTCCTGTATCCTCATCGTCTCTCTCTCCCTTTCTCCTACTCTCTCTCTTTCTCCTCCCCTTGTGAAATCTTTATCATACTTTGTATCCAGCTATCTCCTTCTCTCCTGCTTTCTTTCTTTCTCTCTTTTTTTTGTCTGGGGTCCTTCTCCTGTATCCCCCCCCTCCCTTTCTCACTTTCTCTCCCTCTCTGTAGTCTCTCTTCCCTTGTATCTGCCATGCATTTCGGGGCTCTCGGAGGGACAAGAGAAGAAGAAAGGGTCTTGGCCCAGAGCTTGAAAAGAGTCAGGAAGGCAGAGGAGGGGAGGGCAGAGGAAGAGCAGGCGACCAATAACTCCCTCTGAACATCTTAAACTCCTGGCTGGGCTTTCAAGTGCTGCTCCTCTCATATCCCCACCAATCTCTGCCAATCCCACAGGCCTGCCAGGCTTCAGTGAACGGTGAAAACACACATCTCCTCCTCCTCTCCACTATATGGCGTCTTCCTTTTGCCTTCCTCCATCCCTTTGTACCTTGCCTTTATTCCTCCGTTATACAAGCCAGCTATTGTACCAAAACTGTCTCCACTAATTCCTCAATAAGAGGTGGGCTGTGAGTGTGTGTGTGTGTATCAGCGCGTTGTCTGTGAGTGTGTGCATGTGTACGTATGCTTTTGATGTGTGTGTGTGTGTGTGTGTTATATGCTTGCTTGTGTGCAATTGTGTGTCTGTATGTGCTTGTGTGAGTCAGTTTTGAATTCTCTTTTTCCGTTCCTTCTTTCCTGAACTAATTTTCAGGAAATTAGACTTTGAAGGGGATTACTTCTGGTTGCCAAATATTTATGTCAGTGTATGAGTATGAGGCCAAAGGACCCAAACTATGGATCAGCAGAGGTATTCATCCTGTCAATCTGCCTGAGCCACAACTACATGAGACATGTCTTGGCTCTCCACTCCTAGACCTGGATAGGTTTCTGTTAATAAAATTCATAAACACACAAGACATCCATACTGCCGTGAATTCTGGACATATATGGACAAAATAGTCTCGTATAGCTCAGTGGGTGGAACATGGTGTTGACACTGCCAGGGTGAGCAGATTGACTCCCACTGGGGCGAGCCATAATAAAAATGTCTGCATTCATGATGTTGTAAGGCACATTGGATAAAATTGTATGCCAAACAGTGATGTTAATATTTTAATATATTACATCTAAAGCATAAATCACAAGGAAAAGCCTGGATTTCAGTCTCTGGTAGCTAAAGAACGTTGTTACCTTTGCGACAAAATGAAATGGCTGTTTGTATTCAAAGGTATTGACTGGTGACCCTATCTTTCACCCTAGGGGTAACAGTGCAACCCCCCACTGAGTACCCCAGTATAAGCCATTCACCCACTCTCTGCAGCAATAACAGCAGCATAGGTTTAAAGCTGTATGGCCTGTTTGACCCATGGGTGATAATGGAGGGTCACTGAAGGTAGAAGTGTTTGCTGCATAGTGGTACACCAAAGGCTATAGAGTTTTTATAGAATTTCCATTGACACATATAGTATGTATGAAGAGGTCACCATGTATCCACCTTCTTCATCAGTGCACCCAGCTCTTTCAAATCACACAACATTAGCATGGACAATTGACCACACAGTGATGCATAAACAGTTTGTGAAAAGTGGTTTTGACAAACCAAGTTAAATAGTGTTTCCAAGAGCAATCACCCTCCTCAATCAGCCCACATAACCCCACCACACACACACACACTGACTGAGCCTTGCTAAGCTGCACAATGACACTGACATACAGCATTGAGGCTACCATCAATCTAGTTGTACTTTGCTTATCTGTCATTTATGCATCTTTTGCTATTTACCAACCTAGCTGTACTTTGCACATCAACTGTTATAAAACTATGCCATTGTTGCAACTGCTAACTCCTTCTGAACATCTTACACTCCTGGGTGGGCTTTGAAGTGAAGTGCTGCTCCTCTCATATCCCCACTGGAACAACTCTTGTACAGTTGTAGTGCGTTTGTCATGTGTTTTTGTTTACTATCATATACTACTGTCTGCACTATGCAGCAGTAGGCTTTACGTGAGGTCCTGTTATGTTTTGTCCTGCACCAAGTGTGTCAATCCTGTATTGTGCAACTGTCTTGTAATGTGCCAGGACCAAGTAAAGTCAAGTCAAGTTTATTTGTATAGCCCTTAATCACAGTTACTGTCTCAGAGGGCTTCACAACCGCCACATAATGCAAACAATAAATGAAAATGACACCCCCCTCAACCTTAGACCCCCACTGTGAATAAAGAAAAACTCCCACAAAAACCTTGAAAAGTTGGCAAATAAAAGCAATTCTGATTCTGAAATAATTTTCAGTTTCACTTTCATGTTTGTTTGTGTTTCATGTGTGTGTGTATATATATATATATAAATATATATATACTTCATTATACTCTTCCTATACATTATTACACTTCTCTATAATTGGCCTGATAATATTTGAACTGTCCTGGTACCAGGATATTAAAGGAGATTCAACTAACCACTTGGAATTATTTGCAAACTGTTTTTTTTTTTCCAAAAAGAGGCTCACCTGAACATAGATTTTCCCCCATTCCCCTGACAAATGCTGCCTGACACAATATGACTGTGGGTAATAAGAACTAAATCACATTTCAGAGCAAAACCTCATAGGGCATCATTATGACTGAATCTCCCCACTGAGACACAAAGCGAGACAATTCAGATAGCCTGGGTGGCTATAAAGTCTCCCTCAGTGTTATTGGCTGCTCTGCTGATGGGGCCAGGGTCAGAGTTCAAGTGCTGTGGGAGCACTACTGTCCCCACAGGGAATGTTGGGTAATGGAATGGGAGATTCAGGTCAAATGGAACGATTTGGGTGCAACCTCTGGCAACGGGACAGGTTCAAGCCAGAGTGAAGGTTTGATGCTCGATTTGGGACCGCAAGCGGCAGCAATAATGGCCATTAAAAGCCCATCGAGCGACAAAGAGAGCCGTAAATCTAATCACATATTGGACCGTGCACATATGTTGGCTGTAATTCTATTTCACTTTAATAACTTGATGTCTCTTTGTATTTTCTCAGCAATTATTCAACATCGTTTCACATAATCATCACCTGACAGAGAAAACTCATTTTGGAAGAGATTGTCTGTGGTTATGTTAGAAATAAAACAAAATATTTATCTCTGACCCTTATAGTATGTTTGCTTATTCTAGCATGTGGAACTGAAAATAAGCCAAAGCATATTCCAGCATCAGTGCCATATACACACTTTCTGTCTCTGCTTAGATCTGACAGCATCAGCAACAAAGCTGCAGTGAGGATGTTTTAACCCCAGCAGGGTAGACTGATGGGATCAAAAGATGATGTTCTGTGTGTGTGTGTTTGTGTGTGTGTGTGTCAGGAGTCCAGCCAGCTCATCTCCTTGAGCTCTTTTTCTATCTCTCTGTGTTGTCTGTCTTGGTCTTGTTTTCCACTCCCAGTTCCCTCTTGTCTATTCTGTGTTTTATGTTTGTCTTTCAGATCCCAGTCCAGTTCCAATTCAGGCTCCGGTTGTTCAGCCTACTCACCTTCCCACCTCCTGCATCACCTGTCTCCGCCCTTCCCAGCTGCACCTCATTCCCTCATTAGTCCTGTAGTGTATTTATACCAGTCCATTTCTCTTTGTTCTCTGCCAGATTGTCTTGTGATGTACCTAGTCTGTTCCAACGCTTTTGCTATCTGCCTGTTAATTTGCCATCCCGGTTTGATCCTGCCAGTATCTGACTTTGTTTCCCTGCCAGTCGTTTCGGTACCTTTGCCGAAGTTTTTGCCTTTTCTGGTTTTGACCTCCTGCCTGTTTGGATTATGAGACTGCCTGCCGATTAAACCACTTTGTACTGTATTCCTGCCTCTGCCTGTGTCTGCGTGTGAGTCCTCACAGATCCGTGACAGTGTGTATGTGAAGCTGTTTTACATACAGCAAGTTGCATCAGTGTATATGTATTTCACAAGCAGTTTGAGTATGTTTTGTCTATGTGAGTGTTTTTACATTATCTGTATGTACTGTATCTGAGTACATATTAGTGTATTGTACTATAGTGCAGTATAATATGTGTGCCTTGTGTGAATTTGCACATTTGCATGGCATGCATGTGGGTTGCACACAAACATCATTGTTGTCAGGTAAACCTTTTTTGCCATCAGTTATACAATATGTTTTGAAATGTTGTCGTTAACCCAAGACTCATATTTGTTCATTTTAACCCATAAAAGACTTTGTAATCCTTCAAGTGAAAATCAGCATCAGTGGTGTTACTGACAACAACAATATGCGTTTGTATGCAGGCACACATGCACATTCACACACTGAACCACACGAGCATGGATATGTATGAAGGCCTGTGTGAGTCTACGGCGCTCCCTGTCTGGCCATCTTCACCTGTCACCTGTCAGTCTGTCACTGCTCCTGACGGGCTTCCCCCCTGCCAGCGTGGGGGCACGACGGAGGACAAAGCCGGAGTGACAGACAGTGACAGGGCTGTGATCCCCGCCGCACGCCACGGGCAGGGGGCTGCCTCTCCATGTGTCACCCTGAGTGACAGAGTGGAGTCCCACGCCCGAGGTGGAGCGGTGCGGCTAATAGATGGGAGCCCGGTCCGTAATGCGGCCTCTCGCTATCTCACACACGCACACACATACACATATAAATGTTTGCAGGAACAAACACGCACACACACAGACACACAGGCACAAATACACATGACACGCACACAGCCAGATCTGTTAACTAATGGGATCTGCTCCTTGAATAAAGCGCTACTGCTCCACAAAGGGCTGCTACATAACAACAAGGCCAAAACTCCCACTCATGCCGCAAGCACTGGAGAATAATGTCCCAAAGCACGAGATGCATATGAGCAAATGAGCAAATGAGCAATGAGAAAATCATTTAGTAAAAAAGAACTTATTTTAATGGCTCTGTAAAAGGCTACTGAGCATATGACGATGTTGTAAATGTGATTTTATACATGAGTGTAAAAAAGGTTTTACAAGTACTGCTCTATTGGATTGAATTTTAGATCAATCAGATGTAGATCTGTAAACACCACATCAAAACGCAAACTTATTCCACCCTCAGCTCACATAGCTTTTTCCACTGCTCTTTAGTGCATCCGCAAAATATACCCCACCCGCATTGCAGGGCTGTTGCCTTTACTGCATTTGAAAGCGAATGGGACAACGCTGCAGTAGTGCCATCCAAATAGATGTTGAAGGTGCTCAAAACGACAAGTGAAACACAAAGTGAGGGGAAAAAGGCTAAAAAATGGACAGGAAAAAAAAAACTGCAAGACTCGCCAGCACTCTGGGAAAATGTAGGAGCTGTGTCTTCATTCAGCTGTCACAGTGAACTTTTTTCAGCAATACAGCCCTCATCAGCATGAGACCAGTCCCTCTTAGATCAAGGCGATGATGTCTCCAGTAGCCTCCACAGTGGCTGTATATTGATATATCTCCACTATCTGGCCCCAGCGCCCCGGGGTCCACTAAACCCAATCAGGCCTGCAATGAGTAGCGTCATCACTGGATGAGCTATTTCCCCCTGGAGACCCCCTGTGTCTGATCTCTGCGGTGCCGGGGTGCAGAGGAGGGGAGGGGGAATCCACATGAAGGGCTTCTATAGGGTCCGTGCTGGAGGGGGGTCATGAAGAAGGGCCCATTAAAGCCGCGCTACAACATCAGCACCAATATTTATTCAAGGGACTTCAAAAGGAAGCCATTATCACCCACCACCACCTCCTATCTGCTCAAAAGTCCAGTTCCAGAAGTCTGAAACTACCTCTCTTTCTTTTTCTACCCTTTCTTTTCTCTCTCTATGTCACAGTTTCTATCTAACTATCTTTATGTCCCTCTGTTTCGCTATTCTCTAAAGTGCTAACAGCATTTGTGTTCAACCAAAACATACTGTAATATCCCTAGAATGCAGAGCAAAAGAGAAAACACTACTTTTGGCAAATGTGGCAAGGTTCACAAAATAGGAAAAACTAAGATAACAACACAATAAAATATAATATGTTTGTGTTTATGTGTTAGACCTGTGATGAACTGTTGACTTGTCCAGTGTGTTACCCTGCCTTCCGCCCAATGCATGCTGGGATAGGCTCCAGCTGCCTCTGTGACTCTGAATAGGAATAATCGGGCATGGAAAATGAATGAATGTTTGTTTCTCAACTGAAATCAGAAGTTTTGGAACAAAGCCAACTATTTTACAAGTATAGTAACCAGACAATTAAAAGATAAGTTCATGGCATAATTAAATGGATTTAAAAAATATCTAACTTTTTTCTCTATCAGGTTTGTGTTAATTGTGACGCCCGCTTGCTGGATTAAAAGGTCAAGAGATATGAGTGTGGTCAAACCTGGCCTGGACTCAGTGATGTGGTGGGCGGTGGATGGGGGATTGAACCAGTTAGATGCTGTGTGGATCTATTAGTTCCTTCAGGAATCTGATGGGGTCTGACAGGCTTGGCCTTCTCTGTATCGCCCGAGAAACGTATCGAAGCGTTGGAGGAAACAGACAGGCGGACACAGATAAGCATCTCAACCTGATCCACACAATTAGCCTGCGTTTACTTCAGGAAGCCGGCAGTAATAGATCAAAGAGACTTGGGGGCCTGTATCAATGGCTCCGGAGGCTGTCTCCCTGTCTCCCTCATTCATTCTCATGCTCTCTCCCTCTTTCTTGGCTTCTCTCTCCCTCTCTCCCTTTTTTTCTCTGCTAATCGTCTGTGCTGTGAATGACCTCAGGAGAACTCTGACCCTCGCCCTCAGGCCATGCTCCCTCTGAGCTGCAGTTTCACACCAGCTAGCTGCTTTCTCCCTCTATCGGTGCTATCTGTCATTGAGGACTTACACAATGAGAGGGTGCGCTTTGTGGGCAGGTAGTTAGAGGTGGCCGAAGGTGCATAGAAACGTGGTGCATTCATGAGGGAAACTGTGAGTGTGTGTGTGGTATACTAAACGGCTCAGACATGCTACATGAAAGGTTCCTGTCCTGCTCGGGGTTATCAGTACAAGGGACCCCAGCGGTACGACAGGAGCAGTCAGAAACAGAATGAGGGGCGCTGATGTTAGGTGGGGGGGGGCAAGGGTGGCTTATCTCAGACCACCCTGGTCCCAGAGGCCCACAGAAAATCACACACAAATCACACACACACACACACAAACACAGACTACCTCCACTGTTTTCTGTTCCCATGTCTGGAAGAGCAATTTGACATTTCAGCATTTCTACTCACAGACAACAACCCTCCACCCCACCCCATGCTCACACACACACACAAACACGCGCACTACAAATCCACTACAAGTCCATCTTAACAAGTTATTTAGTATTGAGTCTTAAAATCTTAGCTTTCTTAAAAAATGTGGAAAGATCTGCACATGGGGTAAAATCATTTCACTTGTTTCCAATGCAAATCAACTTATTCTTGGAATTGTCTTGAATCAAGTGTCATTTTCTTGATGCTTTTTCACTTGCTTTAAGAAAAGTAAGCTTTTAAGACTGAATGCATGACTAAATGACTTGATAAGATGGACCTTTTCTGCAGTACACGCACACAGACACAGACACGCATACACACATATCCGCCATTCCACCTAAATGAAGTGCAATGTGTCTGTTTCATGCATGGATGCTATTTCACACACTCACCCCAAACCACCTCCTGCTCAGCCGTGCCACTCCCACCCAGACAGCCTCACTATGCACCTTCTAGCCTGAAGGCTACAGTGGTCAACAATGTGCCGGGAGACGGAGACAGCAAAGCCATAAAACTGCACCCATAGAGCCTATAACAGGACATTAAAGGGTTCTTCCTACCCAGATTCCAAGTCACCCACCCTCTTTTCCTATAACATCCAAGCCAGGTTTCTAAGTTGGCACTCACCCTAGTTTAAAGGCAAAAGAGATGTCTCAGATTCAGATACACCAGATCTTGTGCAGTGCTAAATATCCCAGCAGGCCCTAGCTAAGTCCGTGATGAGAGATTATCAAAGGCAAACTTTTGGGGCCGTATGCTGGTTTGACCAACAGACAAACCACATTTCCCATGTTCCCCCATCTACTCAGGCACCAGACAATGGTTTTATCCTGGCAAGTCGTCAGTTCTCACCTCACGCCCTACTGCGGCTCTGTTAACATCACATTCCACCATGTTCCCGTTCCCCAATCTATTTCCTGGAGAAATGGAAAAAGGGAAAGCGAAGGGTCGACATAAATCTAGGTCAGCTCTCAGCCCAATTTCTGTCAGTAAGTGAGTTATTTGTGAGTGCAGCTGAATCATTTATTATAATGGGGAGTTGGCGTGCTAAAGGTAAGGCTTCATTATTGTGTGACAGAGCTGTGAAGGTGCAGAGATGAAACTGAGGGAAAAAATATAATAAAAGCCCCGTCTTCCGTTTTCTTAGATTTTTTCATTTCCTGGATTAAATGGAATAGGGTGATTATGGGCCAAATAGAGTGCTCTCCATATTCAGAAGTAGGCCGCCAAACAAAAGGTCTGGTTTGAGCTGGAATGAATTGGTGAGACAAATATTATTGTCCTGATAACAAAATCTCGCCATATATGATCTTTAATATAAGTATTGGTTAGTTGGCACAAAGCAGAGCATGGGAGTTGAAAGGACCTAACCTGCTCTTTAGATCACATTTTGGAAAATACATTTGTCAAGAAAGACTAACCTGTGTGTGTGTGTGTGTGTGTGTGTGTGTGTGTGTGTGTGTGTGTGTGTGCGTGCGCGCACATGTGTTAGGGCAGGGTCACACATCCGTGTCCCACCTGGACATCTGATCAACAGCATGATGCTGTCAGGTCTAATTTCCCATCCAGTAGATGTAACCTCTGACTCCATGATCCAAGGCACGACCATGAGAGTCGACAAAGGTTGGCTGACTCAGAACCAGGTACTGTCAGGTCTTCAGGTCCCTGGCCTTAGGCTAAACAAGTGGCTCCGTCATCTGGCGGGGGCAGATGACTCCTGAAACAATCACCAGCAGGGTCAATACAGGGTTAATGCCCAGGCTGAAGGAAGGGCAAAGAGCACTGGGGGGTTTGTTTAGTCCAACCTGGCAACCTCTGCCTCTCTGTGAGCCCTCAGTCAAAGGCAACCAGATGTATCAGGCTTCAAAGCATCTTCAGAGCACAGGGTCAGCACTAGGGTTTGTGAACTAGTGGGGGTGAAACCCGATCCGTTCATTTATCTTTATCTGTTGCCACCCATAGCTTCAGCATTAAAAAGGAGATAAACGTGGCGCAACTTATGAACCCGCAGCTTCACCAACTCCCTGACACGCACACACACACACGAACATACTGTACAATATACAGAAACGGCGCTCACACTGTTTTGATGGACAGCCTGTCGTGAGGCTGGCAGGCTGGCTGGTGGTCGGGGGCCTACACACCCCATATGTGAGGGCTCCCTCCAAATCGCTGACAATGATGAGGAATGTGTCCCTGTCCGCTGGCTGACCTCAGAACAGCCCCTGCCAGGGTGCACTGGAGCCCCCAGCCGTACTCTCAATCATGTGCTGCGCGTCAGACAGCGCGCTCCCCCCCTGTTGAGCCGCCATTACCTGATGAGGAGTGGCACTAATCAGCCTGATAACTGGTCATTCCTGACCAATTAGGCAGAGCATTACCTGGCTTAGCTGACCCAGGCCGCACGCTCTGCTCACAAATGGAGCCATTGAGATATGTGCACCACGTGGATCATATGATAGTGTCAACTCTGTGTAAATCTACTGCAGGGCAAAGAGGGGGCAAACTTTGAGTCTTTACTGCCTGTGCAAGAAGGGCGAAAGGAGGGAGAGGATTGTCCTGGCTTGAACCATTTAATGCTATAACTAGCAAAGAGCTCATTTTTGAGGGAAAATATTGCTTTGGTTCTGTTGTCATTTTCTTTTTAAATCTTTGTTTTTCCTTAGGTATAAGAATGTAAATTTTGTGGGTTGTGTGAGTGTTCACACTCCCTTTGTGCCTATGCCTCCGTTGTCATTAATAATTTCAGGCTGTCTTTATTTCCCTGTGCTCGCCTGTCAGTGACTTTAAAGGTTTTTGGCTAATAAGTCTCATTTCACTTCATTAACTCCTGGCTTGGGGGTCCATTCAAGCTGAGATGATATATTACCCAGCGACACACACACACACAAATGGGCATGTGTATGCAGGATTTTGCACACACAGACACTCTCTCTCTCTCTGTCTCTCTCTCTCTCTCTCTCTCTCACACACACACACACACACGTACACACGCACACACGCACACACACTCCTTGGTAGCCTGAGGTGCAGTGGCGAGCCCGGCTCATATGAGTGCAGGGAGACACACACAGGAAGAGTGTGAGGGCCTGGGTAATGTGCAGTAATGGTGGTAATTGATGCTGGTACTCCAGGAGCTCTTTGCAGGCTCTGTCTGTGGTTTGCTGCTTTCCTGCATTCAATGCTATGGGCTCCGCCTATAGCTACATTACAGTATACCCTCATGCTCCCGGCTAGCCCTCATATCACATTCTCACATTTCCATCAAGTTCACCCCGAGCAGAACACAATTTCACCTGATTTGCTTCAAAATTGAGCTGAAAGTCATTACCACCAGCATAATGTGTTAGGAGTTTGGGAAAGTTGCCTAGAATGATTGAAGCAGTTTATTGCATGAGCACCAGTCCCTGCAGGGTACAATGAGCTTTCCTTGTCTTGTTTGTGTTTGTAGGCACCGGTTGTTATTGTTTGCCTTTTATCGCCTTTTATGACTCTGAGCATTTTTTTTTTCTTTGGAAAGGGAAGTCGTTCACCGCAGTAATCTGTAATCAGCAAACTAGATCTCCATTAAACCCACTTGTTTCCTCGATGAATGGGGCTGGAAATGGAGCTGCTCTTAAAGCATGTGTTGTTTTGCCCCAGAGGGAGAGACGGCGATTGTGATTTTGGATCCTGCTGGAAAGAAGGAGGTATAGAATCAGACAGAAGAAGGAACCTTGAATGGACACTCGGCTCATTTGCTCTTAATGTCAGGTTGAGCATCAGAACGTCGCAACTCATTAGTTACTTAATGAGGGCTTATAGCCTGTGCAAGAGTTTGTGTGTGTGTGTGTGTGTGTGTGTGGGAGAGAGAGAGAGAGGGAGAGGGAGAGGGAGAGAGAGAGTATACTTAATGAGCATGTGTGTTTGTGTGTCAGTTGTTGTTTACTCAATGAATATGTGTGCGTGTGTGCGTGTGTGTGTGAACATCCTCTGTGTGATCCAAAAAATAGGGATTTAGTGCATGACCGGATAGCCATTTACGAGGTGTTCTCACAAACATTCTTCCACAATAACAACATTAATACGACATGCTCATTACAGAACAAAATCTATCTCTTGCCATAATCAAAGAAACAACAGCAACACATCCTGCAAAACAACCAGAGCCAGCAGTGACCAAAAGCGGAGCTAGAAGCAGCATAATCCCGTGCGTTTGAGAGAAAGTTTACGACCGACTGCAAGTCGGTCGGCTTTTATGGATTGGATCCTCATCCAAGAGTCTCAGGCTCAGGTTCTGCTGCCATTCTCTCTCTGTCATTACAGCAATTTCCAAAGTTTTATGGATTTTCTGTCCAACTTGATCATCTAAAACAAGGTCAGAGAGATGTTGGGATATAGAAGCTGTGTCAGCCCATAGAAGACTGCTGTGTCCTGGGACTGATTTGGCCCCTTCTGGCCCACTTGAAACCTCAGGAGCCTGAGTGGCAGCTGGGCTCGGTCAGGACATTGTTTCCTGAAGGAAATATGGCCTTGCCAAAATTCTTGAGATGCTCCAGTTGCATTTATATCATCCGTTATGGAATATGGAATGTGAGACTGTTATAGAAGACAGCTTTATAATGTCGGTTGTAAACATAGAGTAAGATATATATATATATATCTATATCTGTTTTTGTTTTGTTTTTTTCCAAGAGCTGAGTATTGGTTCAGCAATACTATCCCTTCTCTGAGCTGAATAACCTGGCAATCAACCTATAACACACACTAAGAACCAAAAATCAAAAACTGTACCAGCTAAGCATAGCGCTGCTGTTTTGGGTCCAATTCTGTTGCTTTCCATGTTTTTTAAATTTGAACTGAAGGCTTGCTTTGTCCCTAATGCACATACAGTAAGCTTCATGGGAATAGAGTAGATGAAAAACCATTCAAAACTCTTTTTCAGTCAGTTTTTTCAATTTGTCAATTGTTGCCTTATTGTATAAAAAGGTTTTCAAGTTATTCATCTGACAGCAGCAATGTGTGAGTGAAAATACTAAACCACAGACCTATTAGACTTTATTATGTCACAGCAGTCAACCTTGCTGCTGAAAATATTGGCCTCATGTAAACACTGAAGTTCAGTCCTCAAGCCACTTTTGGATAAGGCAGCCAATACAATTTCAAAGGTTGTAATTCTGTTGTTCACACTTGCAGATGAAGGAAGGAAACTTCTCACTTTTTATGGGCCTCTAAAATGACTCAGTAAAAGCTGTTATTATTTATTGCATTCTTTGCTTGTAAATAAACTCCTCTCACTCCGGCTGTATGTTTGCAGAGGTGAACTGGCTTTGGCTTTGTGGAGTGTGCAGTTTTACTGAGATTTGTAAATAATAAAGTATTCTTTTACAGGCTAAGTGGGTTGAATGTGCCAAAAGCTCCCTCAATGTGCTGCTCAATGGCCTCATTCCCCTCTCCCCTTTAGTTTCTTTGAAGATCAGAGTGTGGAGTGAGTCTGTTATTAGTATGTCTAAAAAAAGTACCATACACAGCTAACCTTCATGGTGTGTGTGTATGTGTGTGTGTGTGTGTGTGTGTGTGTGTGTGTGTGTGTGTATGTGTGTGTGTGTGTGTGTGTGTGTGCGTGTGCGTGCATGCGTGCCATCGCTTCCAGAAATCTGAGAAATCCTTTCAAGTAGGAGGGGAAAATGTGATTTTACAAGGGGAGGAGAGAGAAACCCCCACCTCCTCCGCCCACATTCCCATCCTCCCGAGGGGAAAAGATATAAAAGAAGACACTGTACTACAGGGAGTCTGGGCTAAAATTCCCCTGTGTTTTTCGCGACATTTACATACTGTATTTGCACCACACACGCTCATACAGAAACTTGGTTACTATAAGATAGCTGAAAGCGAATGGAGAGATTATTGCTAATGCAAATTGCTTCTTTTGACAGGGTCAGGAGCGCCGGGCAGGTCCACATCTGCAGCTTTGTGGCCTAGTCACCTCAGCAGCGGTCAAAGTAGCCAGCCAGCCAGGCACTAATGTGTATCTAACAACACAAAGGGGCCGAAGGAGGGCCCCGCTCCTGGATGAGCTTTCATTTACCAAAGATTTATAGACCCAACACTGAAACCCAAACGAAGGAATCTAGCATCCACCTACTCCCACTGTTCTCTCTATGGCTGGCTCACATCTAAAGGTTTTGTTGTGAAAGCCAATGGTTCAGAACTAATTCACCTCCGCTCTTAGTGCTCCTGGTTAGTATGAGATGTCAATGGCATGTGGGTTATAGGCAAGCAAGGGTTTGTGGGAGTATCTTGGGGATTCTGGGAGAGAGGTGTGGTGCATTTGAGAGAAATGTGGAAAAAATTGTAAATGCAGAAATTCCACTCAGGGCCTCCTCGAGACTCCACTGGGCAGGCCATTGTGAATGGGGACTTGATGATATATGTGCTGTGGCCGGAGCCATTGTGTGAGGCCCGCTGCATCAACGCTTGTTGGCCCCATGGAAGGGAAAAATGACTGTCACTTCTGATTCACATGATGAAGATGTCTCCCCCCTGTGCGAGTTCAGCAGGCCCTTGTACTGCATTAGATGAACTATTCCCTCTTTCCATCAGGTTTCTTTCTCTTAAAGAGCAAAATTCCCTCAAATAGTGAAAAAGTACAGGCTTAATACCGGGTGGCTAGAATTATATTGAAATGTAATGATAAAAATAGATGCTCTTTGTGTGTTCAGAGGCCGTGGGTCGAGGTTGGATCAGGACTTGTGGCATGTGCTTGTGTTTTTGGGAAATCTAGATTTGACCTCAAGGGTGCACATTTAATTTCATAGGGTTAACACACTTGTGGCTTTTTAACCCTGACTTTAAGTCGTGCAGTAACGCACAACACGCATGCACAAATGACTGACCCCTCTGACTTTCCTGCACTTGCCATTCAGTTCAAGCTATGGCACATGCATGCACACATTCTTACCAGCCTGTTCTAGTTTAACCCTTTGACTCTCCACCTGCCTTCTGTCCCACCACACCCACTGAGACTTCACACATGCACCCTCTCAACAACCTGCTCCACATACTCTGCACTCCAGGCATACTTGACCCTCTGTGTACCTATTATCCCAGGTCAGGTTAGGGCACACACAAACACACACACATACACACACACACACACACACACACACACACACACACGCTCCCACAGATGCAGCCAATGTAATGTGGCCTGAAACAACCCACACTGATCTCTAGCTCTGTTTGTTATAAAGGCTAACTTCAAAGTAACTGGCTAAATAACAAATAACCTCAAAGGTTAAATGCTGTCAGGATTGTGATAAAGTTTGAAAAGTAGCTCTCCTTGACTTTGTCAGTCTGTTATCAGTTTTTGAAAGGGGGCAGGACAACTTAACCTTTAGATGCTATGAGGAACATGAAATATGCCCAGATACTGAGGACTGCTTTCCACCAGCCCATAGCCATCAACAATTTTCCACCTCTGAGAATATTTAGACATGATAGGATGAAGCTCTTTTGTCATAGTTTTCCTCAAGGGCTCAAGGGAAACAACCCTATAATGAAAATTTGGTTGGGATGGCTTTAGTGCTTAATTTAGTTCAAGAAATGTCCTGTAGTATGTGTTCATCCCAAGGAAGTAAACAAGTGATCTTTGGGGGTTGTTCTTCTATTTACAAGTGGCCATGTGGCTACCATCATCAGAAAGATGCCAGTTTGTTGTCATGGTGGTGTATCACACATGTTGTTTAGAATGGCGTGCTCTGCGGTTTGTCTGACCAAACCACATGTTATGTCTCAACAAACCTTTCTGAGACCAACGGAAAAGGAAAAACAGAAGTTCAAAGGAAAATGAGGGTCTTTGCTCTCGTTCTCTTCTGAGACAAAACAGATCTGACTCCGCTTGTTTGCTTTTGCGTACGGGAAAAGCCAAAAGTCCAGTGTTGTGCAACTTTTCATTGACTAGAAATGGTGTCACATTGAAAAGAAGGCTGCTCTCGAAAACCTGCTCCTTCCAGTAAAATAATGTCACATTTTATAGTTACTTTACAGGCCGTCTCCTTTGACATAAAACATTTATATACTTCTGAACAAGGTTTAGAGGTTGAATCTAGGTCAGAAACAGGGCTGTAGCCTGATCAAAATTTTTAGTGAGGTCCAAAAATCCAAAACCTTAGTGGGCTATCTGGTCCTCACGCAGAGAAGAGTTTAAAACCAATTCTTTGCAATATTACAATAGCAAAATGTATGTCTATCTGAAGATGAAAAATTGACGTGCAATTCTCGTGATCACAGCACCCCAGTTGTGTTCAAATTAGATGTTGGGATTTCCCAGAATGGCCACCTCCTGAACAGCTACTGGGTATATACAATTTTGAGCCCTGCTGAGGGGAAATTACTAAGCATTTTTATATTTGCATACACAACAAAAATTAACATTAACATAAAAATATTTTAGATATATTTTATTTTGCTAGAACTTACTGCACCAATTCATTGCTCTCAGTTGCTTTGTGACACTGAAACCATTGGCTAAATGTTGTACTTCAATTTGATATCAATTTCCCCTTTCAACCTTTCCCCTATCAAGGCCCTTTTGCTGATGCACTCTAAATATCACCATGGCAAACCACCATTGTTGGAAGACCACTGAAAAGTTAGTGGAAGACCTGGTTGTTATAGAGACCTGCTAGTAAACCTACATGAACACATGAGAAACAACTCTGTGAGTCAATTTAAGCAATTTTATGACATTTATTTCAGTTTGCCTTTCACAAATAAGAAAGTGTGATTAGTGTTAAGAAAAATACCAATCTTGCAAGCTAGCTAGTTAGGCTTGGTAACACTAGGTAAATCAACAACTACAGTATGTAAACAAATCTGTGACCAGGAGTTAAATTCGGATTTGGAAGGTGGGGGAACTCTCGACTGGGGAAGAGGGTGAGGGGTGAGAGAAAAGGCAGCTCACCTCAAAAAAGCTGCCAGAGCGGCGTATACGAAATTTTAAAAGCAAGAAAATCACTGTGGTGTGATGAGCATCTTATTTGCTTTCGAAATATCACACATGCCAAATGAACCTCAGGTCTACTATTATATTTTCACTATAATAAATAAGATTAGATGTTTAGTAAATGTAACGTGTAGTGCACTTTACTCAGGGAGGACTATTGGACCACAGAGAACACACTTCTGGTCTGAACAGCACAGCTGCGACTCGCACAGAAATCCTGCTACGCATCCGTTCTGCTTCTGCTCTGAAGATATTTGCTGCAGTATTGCTGTTGCTCCGTCACAGACAAATTTCAAATTGTATTTATTCAGAAGGGTCAAAGTTTTTTTTCAACAGAGGGTGGCGGAACACTGTTGCGGATCGTCCTGGCCCAATTTAACCTCAGTCTTTCTCTAAAGTTGAGTAAGATTTCTTGTTGAGTCTTACTTGAACGTCAGGCCTTACATTTGGAAAGCAATATGTAGTTAAAATGACTCACCTGCTGTCTGCTTTGGCGTTTTAGCGATTGATTGAGGCTATCCAGAGTCATCGTCTGTTTTCTGATTTTCTGACCAAATCCCTATTTGCATTATAAGAAGACACAATTAGATATTTATTATTATTATATTATACTATTAATTATAAACAGAAAAAAAGCCCAGATTCTTGTAAAAACCTCTTGATAGAAATGCCTACTGCCTAATGAACACATAAATTCATTGTTATATTTGCCTAAAAAACGTACCAATGAACACTCCAGCAACAAGCGACAGAGAAGCAATTTAAACATGCCACAACATCAGAGAAAATATCCCATCTCCTGTTTTCAGTTGTAATAACATATAACCATTCACCAAAAGGTGTGACACTTCTGTCACAATTTCCAACACAGTTTAACATAAATTCTGGAAGCTATATTTGCATTTTGAACAATGTGTTTTGAAATTGTTTTTAGCTTTGCTAGCTTGCTACCTGTAACTTTAAACAGGCTAGGTAGCTAGTTAAAACCTGCAGTGCATTGCGTGAACGTGGTTTTGCCAACGCTTGCAGCTGAGTGATACAGAAATAAAATGAAGCCTGGATCTTGGCATACTCATGTGGCTACAGCATTGGTCAGAATATAACATTCCAGTTTGAATGAATCTCTCGGCTGGTTTAGCAGGCCTACAGACCACGAGGTGCGGGGGCGCTCCCTCTGCCCTGGCACATTCTCAAATATAGTGATACTCTGTCTTCTCAAGGGTGAAAGACGCCAATAAATAGGAGCCTAGAGAAAAGAATGCTAAAGCTGAAGAACAGAGACGTCTATCACTCACTCATTGCATTCGGCCTATTTTCTCCGCATTTAACGGGGTCTTACAGAGTGTATAGGATGCATTGGAATGCAAAAAGGAATGAAAGGAAGCCTCTTCCTCGCGGCAGGGGTCCCCGAAAGGATACGCGCATAAACTAAAGTGGAGGGTAAACCCCTTACTCTATCTCCATCACATACACACAGACGCGCATGCACAGGCACGCAGACACAGGCACATACACACACACACACACACCACACACACACACACACACACGTCTCACACACATGCAAAACACATTGCACTCCCTCTTACTCTTTCTCTCTCGCTCTCTCTCACACACATATACACACATACATTGACCTCTCTTTCTTCCTGTCTCTTTCTTGCTCCTCCCCTCCTTTGCACACACACAGTGACACACACACAAACAGACACACACAATCTCTCATACACACACCCCCACACCAATTGAAACGGCTCCTCTACAGCGAGGTTGGAGGAGAAAATGGGGGGTGGAATTAAAAGTGCTGAGTGAAAGAGAGAGGAGGAATGGGGGGAAGAAACAACAACAATACAAACTGGGAAAGGAAGTGAGGCTGAAAGAGGGAGATGTGTCTGAAAAGACAGAGAACAAGGTTAGGGGATGGGAAGAGCATGGAGGATGAAAAAAGGCGGCACAAACGAGGAGGCTGAAAATAGAAAATGTTTTTTTTCTCCTTTTTTAATGAAAACAATTTGATTGTCTGGTGTGCATGCATCAGTGGAGTGATTGTGTGCGTGAACACATTGCAGGTTGCCATCGACTGCAGGAGTTGCTCTTGTCTCTCTGCTGTTGTCTTTTTCTATATTGCATTATTTTCATTCTGTTATGTTTATGACCATAGTGTTCAATTTTATTTTCACATCTCCTACTGCACTGTATCATATTACTATATGTTGTCCATGTTCTCCCCATGAAAATAAATATGATGCATATGCATTTTGGAAAACATATCTCTACCTTAAGTTAAGCATTAAGGATCCAGTCGGCAAAAGTGTTATTTTGTAAACCGAAGACCAGAGTTACCAACTATCATCTAATCCATCTGTCCTTACTGTAATTGTTTTAAATTTCTGTCATCAATCATGATGTAATGGATATTACAGTTTGGACCAACAATTTTTCAAATTCTCTTTTCACGCAAGTGCATATACAACTTGCTTACGTCCGCACCATACTATTTATCTTGTATGTGTGTGAGTGATGTATTAGTGAGGGAGGCTTGCCCATGGGCCAGGGCGCTTTGTGAGGCCTTGTGAAAGGCTTCCTGAAAGGAGCCGCCAGTCCGTGCCCGGCGAATTGAGGGGAGTGAGTTTAGGGGGTCAGCACGGTCACCCAGGGGATAAATACCCCCCATTGTTTGTTCTAAGGAGATGCTCTCAGTAGGGAGTCTATAAAGCCCCAGTGGCAACACTAACACCCAGAGCTCTGGGGCTCCCCAGGGGAACACCCTAGGACTCCCAGCCAGGGACGGGCTTACAGTCTGGGAGGGGGGGAGAAACAGCTGAGGGGACCCCGTATGGTGCCGTGGTCTGGAGGGGTTCGTCATCAGCTTGGGAGTTTGTGACAGGAAGTTGACTGGGTTTCTCATATCGTCCTCCCTGCCTGATTCTCTCACTAGCACCCGTACACCACAGATTTGCTCTCCTCCCAACAACATGCCACAACAGAGACAGGTCAACAAATAGGCCCCTGAGATTGTAACTGTTTCGGAGCCCCACAGAAAAGCCCCTGAACACCCCTAGAACACAAAACGGGACAGAATAAGGCCTTTGTTCGTGGCGAATTGGCACAAGCTTCTCTTTCCTTTACCGAGCTGATGGGTGGGGGTGGAAACAAGAGGTGTATGTATGCATATGGGTGTGTGTGTGTGTGTGTGTGTTTGTGTGTGTGTGTGTGTGTCAGTGTCTGGTAGTGTGTGTTCATGTGTATACACACCTCCGTACATATATATGTGTGTGTGGTAAGAGTGTGCAGGAAGGGGGGGTGGTTGTCTCTAGGGGTCTTTGAGCTTTGTGGAATGTCTCTGCTCTTCCCTTCTCAGAGCCATGAGATGGGCAAACATGAAATCAAAGTGGAAAAGCCCCACAAAGGGGTGGCAGGAGGATGACTAGGGTCCGGAGGAGGGTGGCGGGAGGAGGAGGGGCGGCTTGTCCCTGCACCCCAGCCCCCAGAAAGCACCAGGCCCCACAGTCGCATGAAAAGAGCCCTTATGAGGACCTGGCTGTTCCGCCTGCCTCGGATTAAGACCCCAAACCCACAGGCTGCCAGCACGGTATATCTATCTTCTGTTTTATCACTCACTCTCACAGCACAAGGGACCACAGCGCCATTGTTAGAAGAGTATTTTCCCTGCGGTTATATGCGCATTGTTTTTCTCATGCACACATGTAATATATACATGATCATTTGGAACATGCACCTAGTGTATGTGTATGTACACACATGTACACATACTTTATTCATACATATATAGCAGTAGCCATTGTAGAATTGAATCAAATCAGCCACAATTCAAACATGTAAAAAGTTACACTTGTACGATAGCCACAAGTTTTCGCTCTTATACATTAGACTACAAGTGGATATTCTCTCACGCCAAATGTGGTTTCCATGTAATTGACATGTCTGCCCTGCTAACTAAATCATTCTAAATGTGACATGCAGTGAGAGAGCTACTGAAAGGGACCATGTGCTGGGTATCCTGGCAATTACACTGTAAAATGTGTATCACCTCTCTGAAAGGGCTTTTGTGGCTTCAGCCCGCGGGGCATTGTTCTGTAGTCTGGTGTACTGTTAGAGAATTATAAGTGTCTCAGTGTCATCTTCATTTACCATGCCTCTGAATAATAAACACTACAGTACGCATTCATTTACCTCGTTGTTGGCTTCTTAAGGCCCCGTCTACCTCATCACTTTCACAATACACTAGATCCCCCCTCACCCCAACCCCTCTCTCTCTCTCTGACACACACACACACACACACACACACACAAAGTCCCAATCCCTGAACGTCTCAGAATAAAGGGATGTCATGCTCTAAATAGGATCTCCCGTTCTTCCAGAGGTAATGATGTATAGCTCATAATGGAAGCAGCTAGCTGAGTGGCTGTATTTGGGGAGATTGATGCCATAGGTAATAGGACAGTTATGAGCTAGAGAGAAAGAGAGTGAGAGAGAGAGAGCGGATAATTTATGGATTGTGCAGAAAAAGTTAAAGAGGAGCCAAAAAATTACCTCCACCTGGGCTTTCTTCCATGTTTTTGCTGAGAAAACAGTGTGTGTCTACTTGCCGAAGTGCTAATTTGCATTCACATGTGTGTGCATCTGTGTTCCTGTGTGCTTACATTGTGTGTTTGTGTGGGGGGTTTTTTTATTTTTTTGTGCCTGTGTACGATTGTGTGTGTTCAGGAATGGGGGGAGGATGTAGAAACAGGCGCCCTAGCTTTGTGTCTTTCTGTGTCACCAGCGCTGGGACCCGCATCTCAAAGGGCGTCCGCCGGGGATTGGGAGGTGCAAGGCGAGGTGCATGTCTGCTCCCTAAATCTCGCGTCCCGTAACTGCTATGAAATAATCCCCCCGGCAGGTCGTTGGTGGCAGGGAGGAGGGGTGCAACCAAAGCTTCTTTTGTTCAACACAGCCTTTACCACATCAACCTTCTGACACCCTCTGTGTTAACATCTGTGTATATGTGTGTGTGTGTGTGTGTTTGTTGGGGTGTCTCTGTCTGTGTCTGTGATTCTCTTGAGCGCTGACGTGTGTGTCTGAGAATTGAGAAAAATAAGCATGAGAATAAGAGAGTTCCTGTGTGCTTTTCTACCTTGTCTACCTGTTCTTAAAGTGCAAGCACACAGTCTAATCTGTTTATCAGCGATTTTTAAAATTTGCTTGTTGATTGGACCATACATTGATTTTTTAATGACCAAAGAGCAGATGAAGGTACTGAATCTTTCAATTGTATATATTTGAGTAATAGTCAACTCTTTATGTATACAAAATACAGTTGTGGCCATTTTAGAAGTCCTCCAACCCTAAATAAATTGGTGCTGCAGGATTTTCTATCAGTTTTTTATCAGTTTCTAGCAGTCCTTTTTGGGTTCAGCAGCAGTACAGCAAGCATGTAAAGTAAATAGTTCAGTCATGTTGTGTGCAGGTACATGAAGTCGACAAGGAACCAGACCGCAGCTGGCAGTGCCAACACCACCCCGCTACTTCTGGCTCTGGCCGCGTTTTCCTTACATGCAGCCCATTAGGTCACCAACATGAGGTCACCTCTGTTTACTGTTCCCCTGTAAGCAGCCAGCGCAGCTGAAGCAAGGTGTGTGTGCGTGCATGTGTGTACATGTATGTGCATGTGTTTGCGTAGACATGCATGCATGTCTGCGTGCCAATTAGTGTCCCGCTCCAGACTGATTACCTGTTTATCCTGCTGCAGTGAAAGAAGGGTCGGGCTGCCCTCAGAAGAAATTACCTGTGTGTGTGTGTGTGTGTGTGTGTGTGTGTGTGTGTGTGCGTGCATGTGTGTTTATGCTGCTAGGCCTGTGATGTCAGTGCTGTCTGGAGACAGGCTGATTAATGTCTGAATGTTTTCCAGCTCTTTATTTACCCCCGCGCCTGCACACTGGGCACACACACTCACTGGGGACAGAAAGAAAGAACGAGAGAGACAAAGAGAGAGAGAGACAGAGAGAGAGGAGGAAGAAGTCGGGGGAGAGAAAAGAAAGGAAGGAAGATGAGTTACACTGAGAAAATGAGAGAATGGAGATGGAGAAATACAACAAGCAAGAGAAAAGGAAAAGAAGAGAAACAGATTAAAGGACAGACATACAGAGCGAAAGAATCTCAAAAAGTAAGTAGGAGGACATGGGAAAGACTTTGCGCTTTTATTAAGATGGACATTGCAATCATCCTGACTTCCTCGGACTTGATGACCAATCTTGTGTCCAAAGCATCATTAATATTAGGCCTGTCCGGGGTTGTTAGCCAGAGAATGGAGCGATGCCGGGAGGGCAGTGGCTCGTAATGGGACCGTCTGACTCATGTGTAATAAGGGGAGCCTTGTGTTGACGGGACTGGTGAGCAATTATTAATGGACTCTCCAGACCGCACTCAACATCTTTGGCACCAAAAACCCCCAGTATCACTCTCCATCTTTCTCCCTCTTTCTCACATCTCATGTTCTCTCATTCACACCCTTCACAATCATGTCCCTCTCTCTCTCTCTCTGTCTTCCTCTTCTTTCTGTCTTTCCCCCGCCGCTCGAAGATTAATTCCCGGTCTGCTCCGGAGAGTGGTTCATTATGGAGATTGTTGAAGGATCTCGGGGCTCTCGACAGCGGAGAGGATGAGATAGTCGTGCTTAAGGTTTCGTTGGCTCAGGAGGAACAGGAGATTGGAGGACTGGTGGGACGGAGGGGAGTGAGGAGTCTGGTTCGGCAAAGGAGACGCCTATGACTAAGTGAACATGCTGTCAAGGTGGCAGGGAGAGTGAGGAGTGTGTGTGTGTGTGTGTGTGTGGGAGGAGTGGTGGGGGGTGTTCTGTAATTAGCTAGGAGCCAGCTCTCCTCTCCTCTAGTGCAGTCTGTAGTTAATTAGCGGAGCTATTATCGAGCCTTGTTCATCCTCACAGATGAACAGACATCAGCGCTAATCTAACCGCACTCCACCGTAGTCTGGGGATCTAATATATTAGATTTGTTAGCTATCACAGTGAAACGGTTGCCCCCACCCTGCACCACATAAGCATATCATAGATTTAAAGCGTTAGGGGAGAATGGTACTGGAGTGCTACTTTGTTGACTGAGCTATGGCTTTTGTCCCATAGAAACATTTGATCTATTTCCATGTACATGTACGTTTGAATGGATCTGTGACGCGCCTGGAATAGATTTGTCATTATAACGAAGGCTATTGTTTCTCTCTCTCTCTCCCTCTCTCTCTCTCTCTCTCTCTCTCCCTATCAGTCTCCGTCTTTCTTTGCGCCTGCCATATTAGCGACTGTCCTGATTGTGTCTCTTTGGACTTAGACATCACAGCCACACCAAATCTCCTGGAAGCAAGAGGCGAGGGGGGAAGAATTCGGCTTAGTTGAGAAACGGGACGGATAGCGGGCCCCTGCAGAATCCCCCCCTCTCCCCTCCTCTCTCTCTCTCTCTCTCTCTCACTAACTTTTCATTCCGTGCCGCGGAAGATTTACTGTAATCTGTCAGATCAAAGGCGAACAGCGCAATCCTATTCCCCTAATCCAGTTTGATGGCGACTTTTGCACATGTAATAACATTGGCAAAAAGAGAGATCGCTTTTAAGCCAGATATTTTTCTCCCCCTCTGTTGTCACAGTAATAATCATATTTATGAAAACAGAGTTAAAGCCAGAGATATTTTACTCTCTGATTATATGTTACATTAATAATCATGTCAACGTTGCTATTTTTCATAGTTGCTCATTTGCTAGTACTCACAGCGGGGATGCTGGTGATGGTATCTGGTCTCCATTTTTATTTGATTTCAAGTCATTAACTAGATTTTCATTCGCATCACATTTCTCTTTGAGTAATGTCTGACCGCTAATGTGTTTTTCAAGCTGTGCATCTTTGGAAATCGCTAGCATTTCCTCTCCATTGCCAGTTAGTGAATGGATTTGCCACCCTGTAACATCAAAACATTAGAATAGGCTTGGACTGCACACTAACTCGGTGGTTTCCATTGAGTTAGGGGTCCTTGAGAGGGTTTGGGGGGGTCCCCAGAAAACATGAGGGACCGTTTAAATCAACAGTTATTATAATATGAAGATATTTCACTTTGGAAGTTAGCACAATGAGAAAACGTATATAATGGACTATTCTGATCATATTTTTTCCTTTTCTCCACTGATGTGCCGCTACAGGAGAGAGTCTTGCATTTCTAAATTAAATCATATCAAACAACAAAAACATGCGGGGTCCCTCATACATAATTTCATCAAATAGGTGCTTGTGGCCTAATGTGGATCAATTTGAAGGGCCTTGACATGAAACAGATTAAGTCTAAATTTAACCACTGCAGTTCATTGGGGCTAAGTGATCATCGGCAGGCATGGGAAGAGGGACAGTTTTCATATTGTATCTGACAGCTCAGTCATATTTTAACAGCCCTCGCTGATATGAGTGCTTTGATTCAGTTAAATGGGAAACAATTAGCATCCGCGTCCCTCCAAGGCATTTTTGGATCCCCCTCCCCCCAGTACTTACTCCTCTATCCTCCAAGACCCCTAGAAAAGGGCAGATGGCAGGAAGAATGGGGAAGAGAGTTGCCTCATTAGTTCTTACCTCCAATTTCTGCCACGCCGAGGTAAAAAGTAATGAGGAAAATTGTCTCTTTGTCTCAGTTTCCTTCTTTTGGCGATGATTTTACTCTTAAAGTCATCTTTCTACCTCTCTCAGTTGCATCCTCCATCTCTCTGCTCTCTCTCTCTCTCTCTCTCTCTCCCTGCTGTGTTAGGTGTGCCAACATATAAAAAACCTCTTGCCTTCAGCGTGTTTGTTTACTCCTGCATCCCTCAGACAGACTCCCAACACACGCTTAATGCAGCCGCGACCCACCTCCCTATCCACTTCCCTGCTCCCTGTACCCTTTTCTTTTACCTCTCTTTTCACCCATCCATGCTTTCACTGCACTTGTCTACTCTAATCTGCTCAGTTTTACTCTCTCTATCACCCTCACGCTCGCTCTTACCTTGAGCCTCTCTCTGCCCTTGGCTCTGCCTCTCCGGTCCTCTTTCTCCATCTCCGTCTCTTTCTTTCTTTCTCCTCCTGCCCCTCCTCTCTTTTTTAGCAGTGATCTGTTCCTTGTGCCTGCGACGCACGGTTGTTTACATTCAGCGCTAGAACTGGGGCATATCTCAACAACAAATACCATGTCGATGCGCTACCCGCCCTGTCTTTCTTGAAAGGGTTAAACCTACCAGCGTATTTATTTGTCTCAAAAATTTGCATGCAGTTGCAGAAAACTTCAAGGGTATAATTTGTTCATTGTGCCTTCTCATCTCAGTGGATAATTTTGCAGAGTAATCATCGTCTCTTTGAGAGCAGAGAGGGAGAGAAAAAAAAAAACATTCCTTATTCTCACACAGAAATGAAAAGCAGGCCAATTGCACATGCCGGATTAATGTGGAAAACTGCGGTCGCTCTGCCTCGAATTCAAAATGTTTCCTCAGTCTCTATTTCGCTGCCGTCTCTTTTTTCATCCTGTCAAAACGTTGAAGGATCTATCAGTAAAATCCATACCGCTGGAATAATACACTGTCTGTAATATATTCAGTCTTTAATCCTTTGTCATGTGCTGCTAGAATTGGTCACTGACTGAAGGGGAAGGGGACTGGGGAGTCTGCTTTCAAGTGGAGAAACCTGTGGAGTAGATAGCCCCTAGTGGCGACTTCGGTAATTGCACTCTCATAAAGTTAACAGCCTCATTGTTTGCCTTTAATATTGTCTGTAAGTATCTCTTTTACGAAAACAGTAACTTTTCTAAAGATATTGAATATGCATCATAAAGGGAAAAATGCAATGCAAATGCAGGGTGTTATAAAACAATGTTTTCTTTGACAAAGTGGCACAGAATCAATATATTGAACCATGCTATTCATGAATGTTCAGAGGAAATTAACTGCAGCCGTTCTGCTGTTTGATGTCAGAGGAATACGGATGGAGAGTGACACTGCAGTTTGCGATAGCAGAGTGAGGTGAGATGAACTATTTCACTGGCTTAAAATCAACACCTTCTGATGCACAGAGTAATGCTAAATGCCAGATCTGTTCAGATAATGTCGCACTAAAATGAAATGCAGGTCTTAAGTCATGAAAGTCACTCTGTATGTAGATTTGTTGGTAAAGAAATGACATGAGCAGTGTTCAAATGCCAGGCATTTCATGAATGAAAAGAGTTAGTTTTGTACAAATGTCATACATGATACAGATATTACTTGGAACTGTCCATTGGAAGCAGGATCTGTGCTCAGCTAAAGCAACACAAGCCAGAGCGAAGTATGTTATAGTACCAACAAAACTCTCCATCCTCTGGCAGAAACCTCCATAAAACAAAAGCCTCCTCAGTCAGTCGCTCACTCTGTAATCAGGGTTATCACGAGCCTGTAACCCAGCAGCGCTCTGTGAAACTGGGTGTTTGCTAACAAATCAGGTTTATTGTTTTACATTTCTGCTTTGTTTTGATGTCATTTCACAGTTTATTTAGCATTTTCCCCTCAGTTTATTTTCTTTGGTGTGATGTTGGGATTCGGTCTCTTTAAATGGCTGCCAAGTGGAAAGAGAGATGAAAGCAGATTTGACGGCTTGTGAGCAGTTGCCAGCCCTTATCACAAGTTGGGTGGAGAGATGGATGGATGCGTATATAGATGGATGGATTGAGGGTTGGATGGGACGGACGTGTGTGTGGGTGGAGATGATTATTTGGCATGTTTGGGGTAAAATTAGGGCGTGCTCCTCTGTGTATGTGGCAATGGGGGCGGAAGCGGGGACATGTGGGTGCTCGTGCATGTGTGTGTGTGTGTGTGGGCGTAAGTGTGTGTGTCTCTTGCAGAGGTCCTGTCAGTGGACAGGAATGATTAATGGGCTGCTGCAGCATGACGGAGCCACAGACTGAGCCCCACAGCCTTAACTGGAGCATGGCGAGCCTCACCTCTTCCTCCTCCTTTCCTGCTCCTTTCTTCCTCCTTTCCTCCTCCTTTCCTGGTCCCTCCCTCCCCACCCCGGCTTGTTTTCACACCTGCTTGCAGCTCTCAAAGCCAGGGAAGTGACACTCCTTTTTTTTTTTTTTTTCCAGAGCCGTGCATCTGTAGCGTGGTAAAAACGGGGCGTTACCACGGAGAATCGGCCCTTAATGGGAGCGGAAGAAAGGGAGCTATGGAGCAAAGTGTTTCAAATGTTTATGTTTGATGCGACAAATAAAGATGTGAGCTAATCGATGATTGATGAGTATTCCCAACACGCTGGCCGTCACAGTGTCACTATGGGATGTTTCAGGCGGAGCGGCCCCAGAGAGTTTGGAGGGAGAGCGAGGGTGTTGAAGGGTTTTAATGCGGCCTTCCTCTCATGAGCCAGTACAGCTCAGAGCTCCAGGTGTCCCGCGGTTGAAAGGCCAGTGGAGTCGATGTTTTGGGTGACTGCGGATGTACACGGGGTGCCGGGCCATTTGGTTTCAGTAACTCTAGCTGGTCCAACGGCGACGAGGGGCAGGTGCCACATATGCCAGAGGAGGAGAGGAGGGGACGGTGACCGCGGGTGGCCAGAGCGGCTGTCGCTTTTGGGCAGACGCTTTGGCACGGTACCAGAGGTGAAAACGTGTGCGTCTGGGTGTCTGTGCGCCCACCGAACCCATGTGATTAATGACCGTCCGGTTGCACGTAGACAGGCATGGCAGGGTGTGACGAATTAACACTGTAGACCTGTATCCTTTCTCTCAACACCACACACACACACACACACACACTGTTCCGGAGAACCAGTCGTGACAGAGAGACACCTGTCCTTTGTGTTTCAAGATGGCAGCTCTGAAGACGCATCAGCTGCTGGTAGCCATTTATGTACAGTCTAATAAGGAAGCAATTGAAACAGCAGTTCACATTCACACTGGGCTTGAGCCTAATGAGGGCCAACAGACTGAGTCATCGTATGGACCCTGTGAACCAGGATTCATTAGGCAGATGTTAACGAATAGTGAGGGGAAAGAAAACGGATCTCACCCTTACAGTACACAAGGGATATTGTCCCTATTGCTTTCCTTTCATGCTGCTCATTCTGTCTGTATGTGACTGTATGTGTGTGTGTGTTTGTGTGCAAGTTCATGCATGCGCGTGCATACACATATCCCCCTCTGTGTCTCTGCATATGTCTGTACCACTGTGTATGTGTCCTCTCTCTAGTCCGAAGTGTTGAGGCCAGGCTTTGTGAGCTGAGCTGATAAGGACACACACAACGGTCCTGTGAAGGAGGACTTCAGTGCCTCGCACTCACACACACACACACACACACACACACACACACAGCTCCCCTCCTTTCTGTCCACTTTGTAGAGTTCCCCCTCTTGAATCAGCTTCTACACGACTGCTATTATTGGTAGTGGTAAAACTCAGCCTATGCAAATGATTTCCGACAGGGCAAATGAAAGTCGTCAAAAGCAGATCCTCTCTCCCTCTCTCTCTCTCTCTCTCTCTCTCTCTCTCTCTCTATCTGTCTCTTTCTCTCTGTCTTCAGCCTATAAAAGGAAAGGGATTTAAAGTTGTGAGAAAATGCTGAACAGAAAACTCAAAGGAAAAACAAGTAGATGACAGGGAAAGAGGATTGCTAGAAGTGTCATTCATTTCAATTTGCACTCTGCAATTTGAGACAAGGCTTTTTGGGGTTTCATAAAATGACTCGAATTCATGTTCAGTGCACTTTCAAGAGTTTCTATGTTTTGTACACTATATTATTAACTCCCTATTTGCAAAAGTAAATTCTTTAAAGCAGTGCACATTTTGTATTCGATGCCCCCTTGGCAAACGATGCAACCTTGTGCTAATGATTATGTACATGATGTCACAGTGAAATTTCACACATAATGTAATGTGAACCGGCCCAAAGGTCACAAACACAACACATGCTCTCCTCTTCTTCGGATATGGTGTCCATGTTGAGTCCTCACTCACGCTTATAGAAAATGAGCTCATGGAGCCGAGCTCCGCTGGCACACTGTACGTGCCATTCCTATCCTCTGATGGAGGGAGCCGTATTGGAGAGGGGGGACTCATAATCACCACGCTCCTCTGTCCGCTTGTTATCTCCCCCCCCCCCCCGTCCCCCACGTCCCACCATTGACAAGCACAATCCCACCTGGGCCCTGCCGATCCTGGAGCGTGAGAGAGAGAGAGAGAGAGAGAGATTATTAGGGGGTTTTTTTTACTTTTTTAACTTAACTAATTTGCTTTTTTTTCCTTTTCTTTTACGTTGGTATATAATTGATGTTAGTAATTGTAGTAACAGTAGAGTAGTATTTTATTTACTTGTTTCACATTGTTCACATTGTTCATATTGTTACATGTAATATGCTTTGGCAATACAAATGTGTGAATTTTGTCATGCCAATAAAGCACAATTTAATTGAGAGAGAGAGAGAGAGAGAGAGAGAGAGAGAGAGAGAGAGAATAGTTAGAGCAAAAGTGTTGGAAGACTTGAAAAGAGATTCAGGAAGAGTCAGGAAGTGGGGAGAGAAACAGAGAGTGGCCAGGAGCGGTACTGGACAGAGAGGAGGAACATTTGAGTTAATGGATAAAGAGAGAGAGGGAAGGAGATGATGCTGAGGATTTAATTTGGAGATGCAAGCGTCATGCGGCTATTCCTGGGCAGTGTCAGAACTCTGTTGGTTGTCGCTTCTCTTATCTCCAGTGCAGTGTACTCACCAGTGATAATGGCCTCTCATTAGGACTGAGCCGCAGCCCTGGGGAGAGCTTGGATGAGTTACCAGCTACAGTCACCACATCACAGAGGACTATCCTCCGTCGCGCAGCGGGAAGGGGTGGAAGTGGAAAGTAATGAGTGCTTGCTTACATGGAGATGCGTTAAAACGAAACCTACAAAAAGTACACGAACACACATGGGGCAATCCAAACACAGGCACGCTGGCAAAACAAATATTAACGCACACACACGCGCACATACAGTTTTACTGGACGCCGGAGTGTCTAGTAGAGAGCAGCCAATAACAGCTGTGTGTCCAGTCGGGTCCCCGGCCAGCCCCGGTCCTCTCCAAGTGCCAGCAGAGAGACAGACAGTGCCCCCTGCTTAGCCCCCTAATCTGGCCTAATGCCTCCACTGTAACCCAACCTCCCATGTACAGTGATGGACAGACAGCCAGTTCCCATCCCATCCCCTCTTCCTCCCCAGCTGGCAAGAACTTCCCACCTTACTGATAGTTTACACATTTCATCCATGTCAAATACCAGAATACCTACCATAGATCATTGGTCGCATTCTCAATAGGCCCGTCCCCCGGTACCGCCCACTGACGACGAATACAGGCACCTGTTGCCATGCCCATAAGACTGGCATGGGCAGTGACACACACACACTCACACACACACACAAATTGATCATATCATGTAAGTACAAAGCAGCAGCAAGGAACCAATGCTCTCCAAAAGATTTCTATGCATGCATAGTTTTCTCTGGCTCTGATTACTATATGCCTGTTGACTGAAATATTTATTGACAGAAGATGCACTACAGTGTTTTCTCAGCAGCATGTAAATCAGAATAGACCTACAGTCAATGTGGGCTCAACATCAGTCTGCTATTAAATGTATGGGTTATTTATTATAATCATAATACCGCAGATGTGTTCAACAGATGGCTTCAATGCTAAACAGATGCATGCGTGTATCAGGCTGATGTGTGTATGTAGGACACAGTACATGTGCTTTGAACGCTTGCCTCAGTCCTTGAACGGGAAAGGTTATCTCCTCGTCAGCAGTTATCAATTTCAGAAATGTGAGCTCGGCGGATCAGAGTTTTGCGAGGCAGAAATGCACCTGTCCCATACAGCGAGGAACATCAGGCTGAGCAGAGGGCATATTCGAGCATGCGCGCATAAACACACACACACACACACACGCACACACACTCACTCACTTCCCTATCGCACACTCATACATGTACAAATATGCACCGAAACACCCTTATCTATCCCACTTGCCCCAACACTCATGCACAAACTCACACACAAACACAAACATGCACGTACACACGCACACACACACATTAACACAAACAACAACAACACACACAGATACCGTTATAGCTAGCTCGCAGAGATAAGAGCCGTACCCTCCCACCCCCTGTTATTTCAGAACAGGTTCCCCACCGCCAAGCTGTCCCACTGAGATAAGCCGCCTGGCATTTTCATCGTACCGGCCACACTGATTGGACCATTATCATAAGAAAGAGGCTGAGAATCCAGGAGGCCTTCCCCCTGGACGCTGATTCATGTTCAAAGTTGGGATTAGCAATCTCGCCCCTCAAATCCCCTCAAACAAGGCAGCGCTGAGCGGGCGGATGAAACAAGCATTCAACAGATAACCAAGAAGACTGCTGTACGGATCGATGTATGGATGGATGCGTGGATGGATAGATGGATGGAAAGAAAATGGAGGAGTGAATGAGGAAGGAAATGGGTGCCTGGGGATGTGGAGATATGTGGACAAGTCATGACTTTTGACTGACTCTCTCTCTCTCTCTCTCTCTCTCTCTCTCTCTCTCTCCCTCCCTCTCTCTCTCCTCATCACGGAGCTTTAGAGATGCTTAGCGTCACTGCCTCCCCACCATGTGCCACTCCAGTAAAACTGCGGTGTTAACAGTTTTACGGTGAGACGAACCTTATCATTCTCTGCCAGTGTTTATTATAGACTCCCTGTCTGTGCCTCTCTGTGAGATTACAGCAGTGAACAACCGCCAGGCTGCAGGTCACAGACTAACCCGGGGCATGCTTTCACTCTTATTTTCAGAGTGATCAAATAGCTCCAAAACAGTGAGAAATTGTGAGTACGTTTGGCTGTGAGACATTACCAAGAATGACTATAAAAACTTTAATGGACAAATTATCCAAAACATCAAAAATTACCCATAATTATGTTGCACAGTTGCCTGGGTTACATGGTAACTCTGCTTACCGTAACAGCACTCTGTTATCTTTCCATTTCCCTCTGCTATACATTGACACTGACTTTCTTTGCAAGACAAAATACTGTCTGCATTCTACAGCTGTATAATGGAGGTGCTGAGAGAAAACCATATCACATCTCTTTGAAAAAGGGTGATAAAAGGGTCAGGGTGATGATAAAAAAAACCTCTCATCTTTTTGTCTTGTCCCCCTGTTTTGTCTTCACTGTGTGACATCTGAAATGTCATCAGTCTCTACAAATCCGCAAGCATTTGAAAAACAAGAGGGCTCTAAAAAACTATATGTAACCAAATGCTTGCAGCAGAATGGCGACTTATCTCCAGAAGAAAGAATAGCTTGCCTGAAAAACATGTCCTCCTTGATCTGCTGTGAGGTTTATATCCCATCATATGAGTCTGATTGCTTCATTTATTATAGAAGAAGCGATTTGGTGTGAAATGCAAATCGGAGGGATCCAGGCAAATGCCATCAACATTCTCTTGTCAGGAGAACAGAGCAATGGGCCTGAAGATGACAAGGCCTCTAACAATCGGTACTTGCCATCCTCCTCCGCGCTGACATAAAAAGACTCTGTGATATCAAATGAGCACAAAGCAGGCCCCTCTCCAGGTAGCCAAATGACAGATTATTCAAATTCCAGCCCATAACTCACACACATGGAGGTAGAAATCTAAGAGCCTTGTAATTACACTCTCACCAGGGGAGCTTCGGCTCATCAGCCCACAGTCTCTCTCCACCCTCCGCAGCTTCGAGGTTCAAAGTGAGATGATCCTCAGACCAGGTTGTTAATGGACAGACGCTGTGAATCATACAGCTGAATGACATTCCATTCGCCTTATATGCAAAGTCATTCTAATAAAGTTTAACTGGGACCAAGACAACCAAGAGACCTTCTTGATTTCAGCAAAATGTATTTCATAAGCTTTCATTCTCAAGAACCTGTATCTAGTAAAGACAACTTTGTTTAATCTAATCATGTGTTGTGGTAATATACAAGCTGATGTTCCTAGCCTTACAATGAGTGCAACAGTAGAATAAACTCAAATTCCTCAATATCCAATATTAGACACAGTCATTAATAAGAAATGCAAGGGTCAAAGCCACAGTCGCCACTTCAATAACCGTGAGATAACAAGACCAGCCTTTATTCCCTCAGTGATTTGTTTCCCCCCTGTATCATCTACCTAGCTGCCAAAAGCAGTAAGAGAAATGAGGCTCATATTCACATTATTGATTCCTGGGTTATTAGCACATAATCAACAGTATAATCACCCTTTTAGCAGCTTTTTGCCGCCCCAGCATTCTACTCTGCTCCCAACCCCGGCTTACTAAATGAGAAAATCCTTATATTATTCTGAAAAAAAAATGCTAATTAATTACATTAACGAATGCAACCGGCTTGCAGCATGGCAGTAATTAAAGCAGGAGAAGGGAAATATGATTAACATTCAGTTGATGAAAATGACTATGATTATTCCCACCGATGTTGAGTTCATTAAAAAGCATGTAATCCGAAGGGGCTATCAATATGGGGTGATATTGCAAATGCAAATGAAATTAGGGAATCTGCTCACTTGTAACTGAACACATAAAAAATGATTGTGAGTAAAGCTTTTACTTAGTACACACGCTGTCATTTACAGAATTAACATTTACAGATTGCTTCATAGTGATTTATGAAGAATAATTAAGCAACTTGATTAATGTAAAGACATTCAATGCAAAGGAATTCTTCTTGTGCATGCGTTCATGGCTACATATATTGGCCACAAAGTACGCATGAATGTTTCTCTCTCTCTCTTTCTCTCTCCCTCTCTCTCTTACTGTGTGTGTTTCTTTATCTCTCTCTCTCTTGCTCTCTCTGTCTGTCTCTGTGTCTCTGACTTTGTCTTTCACTGTCTCTCTTTCTGTCTCTGTTTCTCTCTCTTTTTCAAACACATACACACTCTCTCTCACACACACACACACACATACACTACCAGTGTTTTTCTTTAAATCAAGCCAGATGAGTGTAGTTGTGGCTATAGCACACAGCATCTGTTCTGAGTTGGTGATTTATCATTTGATTAACTAGAACAAGGCACCCCAACATATGGCAGCACTGCTTTTTAGTACATTGGTGCACTTAAAAATACATTAAACCAAAACAGTAAATAAGAAACAACCAGGTTTATTGTTTCACTTTGTTCACTAATCAGCATGGAGGTTTAATCCTCTTGCACTCCTCTTTTCATGGGATGCAGTTCTGTTGAGTGAGAAGAAAAGGGATTCCACCTGATCCATATTAATGTGTAATGGTTTACGGGCAAAGCTTATCTTTTAATGTTTGCCTCCCCCTCCTTTCGCCAAGTTAAATGCCACAATCATATTAAGCAGCTCCGCAAGCCTCTACATGATGTTTGCATTACAGTTGCTCATAAGAGAGTATCCAATGCGCAAGGATTAGAGTTAACTGTAGGCTTAACCCATACCTGGATCACATTAGACAAGGCAAAGCAGCTGGGGATCACATGGCCTGCAAAATAGAGTCATTAATACATTAGCCTGTTCAAAGAACAGGTGGAATGGTTTTCGTTGTTAAAGTGGCGATGGTTAAAACAGTAGTAACATATTGCAGGGAGGATATGATTGTGTTGGATTTAGAAATATTGTGGACATATACGATTTTCAGATTTAGCTTGATAATGAGGCATTAAAAGAATGTAAAACAAAAGGAAAGTGAGGAAACTGAAACAGTTGGAGGGGACTCTGTGTATCTATAACCATAAAGGTGAATGGGCAACTTACTTAGCAAATGAGATGGACAATATTGCCTCTAGCTTGAGTGAGGATGAATAAATGGGACAACCACAGTGTGGCTAACATTGGCTTTAAAAACAAAGTATAATAAGAAAAATGCTGTTTGTCATAACTATGGGAAAAATTAACAATATACATTGCTTCAAAACGTTGGTCAGGTAACATGACCTTTGGAGCAATAGCCATAACATCAGTCAGCAGTGTTGGTTCTGTCACCCTGTACATATGTCCACCCTCAGGGCTCTGGGAGCGTACCCACATCTATTGATCCTCCTCTCTCTTGGCTTGTGCTTAATCAAAGCTTTGCCGCTGTGCAAGAGTGTCCAATCATTTTTATGATCTCCCTCTTTTAACCTCCATTGTGTATTCACTCCATCTCCGCTTGGTAAAATCCAAGTCCTCCCCCTCTCTTTTTCAATGGCGCCGTCACCACCTGGTCTCCATTCACTTATTGATTGCCGCAGGCTATGGTGATCAGCTGGGTCCGGCTTGGTATTTAGCATTTATAATGCCCCTGTGCTTCAAAAGGAGCCCTCCGTAAAACACTATCAGCCCCGTCTTCGCCCCCCAAATATCTGCATGATCTCATTCTGGGCCTGGTCAGTATTAACTAGCCATCCTCTATCAGCATTCACAGGAGATCAAGTTAACCCACCAGAGAAAAGGCCATAGGACCTAAGCTTTCTCTACCGGGACTTCTTTCTTTATCATTATGATTATGTATCAACACTCGGCCCCTAGCCCTCTCTCCTTTTGGGGCCAGCCCATTTAGGAGTACCCTTGTTATTCATGCCTTCTCTCTTGACATTTTGTGGAGCTAAAGTTGCCAATCAAGCCTATGGAACTCTCTGTGGCCCTCATTTTCCTCCCCTCCACCAGAATCCATCACTCAGGGGACAATGGGACAAAAGGGGGCTGGACCGCTGGAGGGGAGCTGGTGTGTTGGGGAGGGTGGCGGAGGTGTATGGAGCAGGGTGTTACGGTGGAACTACTCCATTCTCTGGCTTCCAGAGCCCGCCAGAAGGGTTAATGGTGGGTTGAATGGCTCTCTGCCCCTTCCTCTGAGCCTGCGGTATAGGTGGAGATAGGACTCTCATTGTGGCCTTTGTGTCAAAGTGCACTGAGACAATGGGGACCTCAAAGCTCAGGGCTTACCTCTAAAGGCTAGAAAGGAACCTATCAGTTTTTCATGTGCAATGGGGTGTGTTGGCACTCCAGGTCCGCTCAATGCCCTCTTTGAGTCTGCTTTGAGATAGAGGGACAAAAGAGGAGAGAAAGAGAAAGCGAGTGTGTGTGTGGGAGGAGATGGGGGTTAGGGCAGGCATCGATCACTAACCTGTGCACCCTGGACACCAAACACAGCTGAACTCTGACAGTGGAACACACAGCTCTGTCCGCCTCCATCAAGGCTCAACACAAGGGGTTAACTCATTTCAGCATACTCACTCATTAGCTTCATGCCATCGTTGTCTCTTTGTCAAAGACAGCTTTTCGCAAGGGCTGGCACAAAAGCGGCCTTAAACAAGAAGCTTTTTTAGGTTTCACAACATTGAAACGTTGAACTAGATTTGTTCTGAGGTACTTTTCCATAATTAAAGAATCTTATGGTGGGAGCACTAAAACCATTGCTCTGTGAGAGTATCCATCTGTTTCTTCCTTTTTTTGGGGAGGGGGATTAATTACAATTGCCAATTTTCAAAATATCTTTTCTATAAAGACGTATGAAGTAAGTTCTTAAACATCTCTGTAATGCTTTGAAACTGTGAACAGCATAAATGCTTGCCCTCAGAAATAACAATCAGACTCCAGCCTTTGCTGTGCTTAATCAAATCCACATGGTAATAAATTTTATACTGCAAGGCCCATTACTTCTAATTGGACCCTAATTTGGCAACAACAAATCATGAGTGACATGGGGTGGTTGGCGTAGGTTGGTGACTTTTAGGTAAAGGTGGGACTGAGTAATTGAGGGTGTTCTAGTCGATGCATCATGGTCCCATCAAATGCCTATGTGTTTTAGGCCTTTATCCTCTCGTCTGGGGCTATAACCAACACGCCAGCTAAACAAGCCCAAATGAAGTGCCCCCTTTGTATGGCATGTACCTGCTTGCAGGAGTTTTATTTCCAGTTAATGATGCTCATTTGGGTTTTTTCCTGCCCCATCAACCGCAGTGCGCTGACATTCCGTGACGTTTACAGCTGTGCCCTTTAATTTCTGATACAGTAAGTGCAAATTGTTTGCGCTGTTTTATGGCCATGCCAAGTTTCCAGTGTTTTGACAGACTTGTTTGTACAAGCCATGGCAAGGATTGATGGGGCTCTAAAACCATTCAAACAGCATAATTCTAAGTGAGGTCTAAGTGAGGTCCGTTGATGTTAGTTTGTCTGTGGGTTTGAGGTAAAGATGACAAGCATGCAGAATACATCATCTATCAACCATGCACCTTGTTTCACTTATAAATATCTAAAACATTCTGTTTAAATTCATGTAGCTTTGACTTTAAATGGCAATCAATGCAGAACACTGACTATTATAAAGTCAAGAGTGGTTGCTGTTGAAGTGCCAACAATTTCGGAAACAAAAGTGTATTGTGGGCTGCTGAGAAAAGCAACAGAGGTTTTAATGGCCAATGCGGTCCACAATGTCTGATTTACCGCATGTGAAAGCACTTTTCCTCTTCGCTCGAGGAGCACAGAAGACAGGGAACAAGACTAAAAAATTGTTGGCAAATGACAATTAGTTAAAGAATTAGTCCATTAGGTCTAATCAATCTCCCATTATCCTCTTTTAACTGGCAATTTAGTGGGCAAAGGGCTGTGTAGGCCTCAGTGAGAGAGTAGACCTAATGCCATTGTCTTTCTGCTTCTTCCTCCCACCATCCCATCTTCACCCAAAAGAACCCAGAGGCTTCACATCACTGGAATCACCAGCAGGTCCAATGGCAGAATAGCCCTTTCATCTTTTAATAGGGAAACGGCCCAATTGTTTCCCTCCTTACTCAGTTGCCTGGCCTAATTGCAGCCCAGGCTTGGGTAGCAGTGCAAGTATAGACCCGAGGAGGAGGGAGGAATTCCTTGTGAAGGCAATTCTTTACAGTGAAACTTTCTATTGTTGTGAATGGAGCCCCCCTCCCTACTTTCTCTTCCCCTCACCCCTGCTGCTCCTCATTCCCACTGGCAAAGACAATGTGTTTTTACAACAGCTCATTAATGACATAATGACCGATTTGATGGCACTTTGAAAGGAGGCTGGGTCTTATTGTTGGGCCACTGTCTTCAGTGGAAAGTTGGTTCATTTAGAGGTGATTGTTGTGGATTAGGGCACTTGCGGCCTCTCAGAGCAAGGGGATCACCTCTTTCATTTTGCTTACTCACATTAGCATCCAAATGTCTCCCAGTGATTTACTAGATTTCTTTGAAGAAATAAACTGTCATTTGCATTTGACTTAACTATTAGACCAACAGAGGAATGAGTGTGTGCTTAGCAGTTGAAAAACTAATTCAGGAGATTAACATAATATATATATTTAACGCGGTGAGCAAGTCTCTTTGGTTTTGTTTAATGGCTAACAGCTACAGAATAATAACTGTCAATTCAGGCCTGCTAATTATCTCTACAGTACTCTTCTCTTCACTCATCATCAAACATCAATATAATTTGAGAGTTTTAAGGAGTGTTCATTTAAGTTCCAATTTACGGTATAATACAGCTTTGCGCTTATTTGATATGTCTGACAGCAGTATTTTAAGATGAGAGGGGGAAGACTCCAGATCTAAACAAGATAAGGTGACCTCCCTGTGGTGGTTATCTTGGGGTCAGGACTTGTGCTAGTGGGGTACAGCTGGTGCCCACAGCCAGATGAAGGAAGTGAGTTGACAGGACAGGAACCAAACGACCCTGCTCTCCACCTGCCGCCTTTAGAACTCACCCTGGTACCATGGAGCTCCTGCTGAGCGGCGCCATGGTAACCAAAAAGCTCCCCACTGATTGGCCAAGCTGTTACAAATTAGCACATCGGACAGCTTCATAAATAGAGTCATTAGCATATAAAGAGGTGAGCAGAGGGCACGGAGGGGAGATCATCTGGGGCGTCCCCCGCAGTGCCCCTGGTCTTCTTTAACGACCACCGAGGGCCCCGCTGGAGTCCCTGAACACTGACAACAAGATGCCCAGACTCTGTCAGTCATTTGTCATTTCTACCTGCAGGCTATGGTGGGTCACTGGGGAGGGTGGTGCAGGGTCTAGGGAGGCATAGACAGGGTCTGCGGAGGGGAGACAGGGTCTGTTGGATCAGCTGGGAGACAGAGCCCCAGGGTAGAGAGAGGGCAAAGAGTGCAACATCATCAACATCTCCAAGTGGCTTATCTTCACCATCATGTTCACCCTCATCATCTACCTCATTCCCCTTTACACATATCTACCTCCTTCTCCATCTTCCCTATTATCATCATCATCCTCATCATCATTTCTGTCCTCCTTATCTTCCACCTCCACCATCTTCTCCTCAGCATTGAGCTGTTGCTACATGTGTGGACCTACAGTGACAGATGTAGGCCAGCTGACCTCATGTGAGACTGCTCAGGCAGGCTTACAGTTTAACCACTGTAACTCGGGGTCCAAAGGTCAAACAGTAGGCAGTCAATGGACAGCAGTAAGATCAATTCTTATCATCAGTCTTAATGAGAGGAGACATCATTAAAACCTAGTTTCTGTTAATGAGAAGCGCTTCCCAGGCTCCCATCGCATTTACCATTAGCTCGATAGAGAATGAACCGAGAGCTCCTATTGATTCCATGCAGTTGAAGAACATCAGTGCAATCAACAACTCCTGATCCTGTCAGTATTGATTCTCTCTGAAGAGGGCTTATATGATAAAAGGTGCCTTAATGGATGAATCACTGTATCAAGCAGATTGAACATTGGTTCAGTGCATGTTCTCCATTACCTCCATTGTGTGAATTGATACAGGCAGGCAGGCATTTTCCCAGCTCCTGTTACTGTTCTTACTCCCCTGTACCATACTCATTTTATTTTAAAGGATAACTAGGCTACCCTCTTATTATAGAAATACAGAGTAAAGCAGATATAGGAGAGAAGGTTCTGATTAGATCTGATCCTAATCAAGCAGAGGGAGTGTCTTAACTGCTACACAAGCAGTACAGCACGCATGGTTCTGCTTGTATCTCCTGACTCTGTCTACTTTCCTGAAGAGGAATGACCCCTCCATATTGATTCTATTTCCTTCCTTGTTAGCAGTGATTTGCTGAAGGCCCAGACAGGTATACAGCCTAAGATATAGTGGTGCCATCATGGGCTGTTCTCTGCCTCATACCCTCTGTGTGTGCATGCAGGTGTGTGCACGCTCTCAAATTAATGATCAGACATTACCACACTTGACAATTTAATTGCCATAACATATTAAATCCAAGTTTTAAAAAGCCTAATGTATTCCAGGTAGTCCTTTTATCAACTCCTTTCAATATTTCTATTTCTATATTTCATTTTCTTTAACCGACTTTGACAAATGACATAATACTTTCTATCTGATGCCATCTTTGTGTCTCTCTGGATCCTAATGACTTCTTTAATTACAAGGCTGCCTGGAGATGCAGCAGCCATTGAACAATAGCCCTCAGTTACTGCGCCACCCATGGTGCAATTAGCTGTGGGTACAACATCCTGGTGTGTCCCGCAGCTTGCACCTGAGACTAACGACTCTGTAATCTGTTATCAATTATCACTCCTTCAGATTGCACATCCTCCGCATCCCTGCCTGTCCTTCACTTCCTCCTCCTCCTCCTCACATCGCTCTGCCAAACTTCCCCATCACTTGATTAACGCCCCCTCTGCCTTGGTAACCTCCTCTTTTATCCCTCCATCCATCCTCTCCGACTTAAACATTTCCCTCTGTTTTCGCAGGGCCTTGTTTACTTCCTGCACCAGGATCCTTCATCCTGAGTGCTGAGTCCCTACCCCAGGGCTCCACAAAGAAAGCCTTTCAAGTGTCTCAAGTAGTTTGGGGCACCGGGCTTGCTGTACCCCTCTTCAATGCTCTCCCTCTTGTGTCCCTGGGATGTTATCCCCTTGTTTTCTTACTGCTGGGCACCACACTCACTACCAAAGACAGTATCCATGTTCTTTCAAGGACACTTGTTTTCTATTTGGCCTGGAATGTTTCTCTTGACTCCTTAACCCTTCACCAGAAGCTGTTTGCATATCTGAATACAGAAAGGCCCTTTCAGTTGCTCCATGTCAGCCGAATGAGAGAAAGAGAGAGAAAAAGAAAAAGGGAGAATAATGTCAAGAGGAAGAGGAGGATGTTTTCGGAATGGATGCCTTCAGGGAACAGTATCTATTAGTATCTAATCATTTCCATCTTAGCAGCCACAAGTACTTAATATACCATACCAGTGGATGATTTCTCAATAGAGGATGTCTCATTTTTAAACTTATTTAAAGTGATAAGTGGCTTGTGGGAATATTCAAGCCTCCATACTGCTGAATAATGTTGTATAATAATCTACAATAGCTAAAGTCATACAGAGCATTCTCAGCTATTCTCTAGGCAAATACATTTTCTCGTACCTGTCCTCTAAAATCTATAGTTGGTGAACAGTTTGCCTTTCCAGTCTTTTCTCCTGTCTCATGTCTTTCCCTCTCAAATCGCCCCCTTCCTTCATTCCTCCATTGTAGTAGCCCCCATCGTCACCCCTCCTCACAGTGACCCGTCAAAGTGGAGGAGGAAGTTTCCAGATGGTTTAGCACTTGTCAGGGTGACTTCAGTGACCCCAGATGCTGTCCAGATGCAGGTCAACGGCAGGGTGCAGGACGCTGTCCAAGTGACTTACGGCATGCTGTAAAAAGCCACTACGGAAAGAAAGGAGAGAGGGTAAACTCAAAACTCCACCTTGCAGAATGAGCCGAATAGGCATGAAATGGCTTAAAGATTGAGTTCTTTATTATTCTGTCGAGTTTTCTCTTTCCTCTAAGGTTTTGGCAGCTCGTTTTTGATGTCAGAAGTGGGCACATTAGTCTGAGGGGTACTGTGTCACCAAAGGTCTTGGACTAGCTTAGGGGAAAGCAAGTGGCAAGTTAAGGTTTCCAAAAGAACCCGTTGAATTATTGCTCCTTGCCAGTAAGGGAAAGCATGCAGTGAATATGTATATAAGTGTGAATTCATTTCCTCAACTTAACACTCCAGTGTATTTTAGCTTTGGTGGTGCTTTACTGTCTTGGGTACTCTTGCCAAAGACTGTGGACCATTGACTTTTGAAGTAGAGTGAATTACCTTTATGCAGGCACTATAGAGGAGCCCAATGTCACTTTCATCTATGAGTAAGACACTTGAAGCAGAATGTAATCACTTTTTGTTCGGCCATCTATTTGATATGGCTGCTGAATCTCCCAATGAAGCACACTCAACTGCGGTGAAGTGATGAAATGAAGCACAGAGGGACTGATGCCAAGGGAACAAGTGCAGAGGTACAGAAGAAATCAGCAGCGGTGTAGCGTCTACTCTCTTTTTTTTTAAGACACGTTATGTGCTTGTGTTTTTCTTTCCTAATTAACCAGGGTTGTTTCAATGGTCCCAGAGTGCCTGGTGACTGGACTAATAGAAATAAAGACTCTTTAATGGACCGAGGGCAGACTATATTATTTTGCCCTTCAAACTGGCCCCCGGAACACCCCTCGACCAACCCATGGCCCATTCTTTAAACAACAGCCATAAAAGCCAATGAACCGTAGGAATATGTTTGCCATATGGCCTTTGATTGTTAGGGGGAGAAATGGAAGGAGAAAGCGAGAAAGCATAAAGGGGCTGAGTGGTGTGTGTGTGTGTGTGTGTGTGTGGTGGGGTGGGGTGGGGGGGGTTGTCCTCAAAATTCCCCTGATGCTGCAAGGGGCTACAGCAAGGTCTGTGAGTGGTGGCAGTGTGAACATTATCCAGACGTGTGTGTGTGTGTGTGTGTGTGTGTGTGTGTGTGCTTGTGAGTGCATGTGTATGTGATTTACAGCACTGACCCGCAACTGCAACAGTGTTCCTAGTGATGAAGGGGAGTGGTTTTATGTCAGCTCGGAGGGCCAGGCCAGCGGGGGGCTAGGCAAACCAGCGGTCCTGTACAATACCATTCAGACTGTTCACCCACACACACACACTTACATGAATACCCTACGTCTGACTGAGGCCCATCAACATGCCTTTTTGATAAATGATCCACTATAAGCATTTTTAAGGAAAAACGAAATGTGTGAAAATGATATCTTTAGAACATGAACAGAGCTCTCTCTGTGTGTGTGTGTGTGTGTGTGTGTGTGTGTGTGTGTGTGTGTGTTTGTGGGTAAGGGGACTGAAAGTAATAATCCACAGCATTTTCATTGGAATAAATGTCTGTTGTCTGTTCAGTGATTCAACTTATAGCCACTTTTACATTTGCTGTTCTAAACAGCCAGTGTCTGGTAGGTCTTTCCTGGGAAAAGCCCTCTGGTGCAGCAGCAGCAACCACAGCCTGTTTGGAGTAAATAGGGTACTGGGTAGTTAGCATGAGCAGTGATAGCTATGGCTGAACAAAGAAAAGAGTGCCACCTACAGAAACTCATACTTCATCAACAGAAAATTGAAGGAAAAAGACCGCTTATCACCAAAGATGTCACCAAATATTGAATGTGTGTGTGTGTGTGTGTGTGTGTACTGTTTTTTTTTGTTATGTGCCATGTGTATAGACAATACATTATGGTATTTGTTGTGGATGTATGTGCTGTGTCCAAATATTTGTACTTGTATGTCCTGTCTTGTCTTGTCTTGTCGTGCGGCCTTGCTTCTTTGTCTTGGGATTCCACAGCTGCAGTATGTGGGCACTTAGGACTGGACAGTTAAACGCACAGAGGCCTGATGATTACCACAGGCATATTATCCATTAGCGCCCATGCTATCAGCCCCGGCCTGCTATCTCCTGATGGGCCATGGCAGAGGCTCCATTGAGAGCAGATTACAGCGTTCGTCTTTGTTCCACTAATCACCCTGTCTCCATGTAGATGAATGACGATTGCCTTTTTTTTCCTTTTCTTTTTTTTTTTTTTTTTTAGGATGTGCAAAAGCTGGGGAAAGTAGCTGACTAATTAGGTTTACTAATCACAGTTTCATTAGCCTTTAGGTCCGCGTCTCTTTTCCTTTCTCTGTTCCTGAGGACAGAAAGACTGTCATTTTCTCTTATCAGGCCCCTTTTTTAGCTCAGCTCAGTTGTTCAAAAGGAGAGTGATCTCATAATTACGAGTTGTGTATAAGCCTTTCAGAGCTGTAAATAAATCAAATGGGTATTCATCTGAGGGTGTCCTTTTAGAGTTCTAGGACATGCTTTGTTTTGAGCTGCTGAGTGGATTCAATTTTGTCACAACAAAAGGCAAAGAAGACATTTGAGGCTGTCGCACACACTGTCCAGATAGTGGCAGCAAAGCACATGGCTGACTGGCACTGAAACAATTCTCGCAAAATTGGGATACATTGTGTTACTGTGTTACACTCTCTTCAGTTTAACTGTATCTTGTATTTAAAGCTTTTTCTCCAGGCTTATCATATTTTAGAACGTCAAGACCCATAGAAGTGCTACAACAGTGTATAGAACTCATTGACAGCATTGGCAATTGTTTGGAAAATTCAGATTTTGTATTGCAATGTCTCTATTCAGTTTTTCTTGACACCGTTCAAGCAAGAACAGAAGGCTGCTGCAGCACTGTGAGTACTAGCTGCATAAAGCTGCATAATGGGGAACTTACATGATGGCAACTGCTGTCTGCCGAGTCTCCAAGCTTACTGGGTTTGAAGGCGCCACACGTTTTGCTGAACTTTGCAGAGTCATATGCGGGGCATTGTGCTGGTTCATGCAGAACAGCGCACACAGAGAGGAATTTGATCTTATTCTTTGTCATCCCAGAATTGTCCCAGCAGTTTTATCTCTGGTTCATATAGCTGTCTCCTCCTTCGTCTGGCTGATTTAAAGCCTGTTGCCCTCACTGACAGACAAACAACTTACTGCACTCAGATGTTAAGTCCAATGTTGTGGCTGCTTAACGTCATTACCCATATCGCTCTATCTATGCTGTGTGCAAGTGTACAAGTATGTGTGTGTGTACCAACGCTTGGCTGTCTATGTCTGCATTTGTGTGTGTGTGTGTGTGTGTGTGTGTGTGTCATAGGAGAGTGGAACGGGATAGATCGTAAAAAAAGTATCTTCATAACCCCCAGTGAATGGGGCTCTCAAATCTGCCTGTTTAAAATGCAGCACAGGCCCAAATAACTTGGCTGCTGAGTATTCCATTCCCATAGGAGGCCCAGTTATTGCCTGGGGAATTTATGAGGCTTCATAGGCAGCCATTCAGCGAGTTTTTACTGCCGTCCATCCGTCCAAGATCAAGCTTTACTGGGCCCCATGAGAGCTGTCTGTATGCCTGCCTGCCTGCCTGCCTGTCTGTCTGTTTGTCTGTCTGTCTGTCTGCCGAGATGAAAAGCTGTCTTGTTCACCGTGCTTAACATCAGGTCAGGGCTGAAACTTTCTTCCTACTCTTTCTCAATCTTTCCTTCCAGCTTGCAATTTTCTTGCAACCTGTGTGTGTGTCTTTGTGTATGTGACCACTAAGCGTGTGCAGGGTTTGAGTGCTCTCCTGGCTATAATTACAATGGCACATCGCCCGTGTTATTTGCTCCATATAGAGCCGTGAGATTCCTATCACGCCCCTTCGAGAGCGGGTTGCATTGAAATCAAAACCGAGCGCCGGGGCATGCTTTGACCATCTTGTGTGGCATGTGCCCACCATGCTGCTCATGTATGACTCTCCGTCGTTTACACTACGACACGTATGATCCACGCGGGGTCCGGCTGCAGATGTTCTGCTATCAAAGGCCGGATTTTCAGCTTAAAAGTCATTGATCTTTTTAACGATCCCCTGTGATCCAAATGGTACGTATGTGTGTGGCTCTGCTTGCCTGTCAATATTAGTGCTACAAGCGCCACTTGGGTTTCATGAGGCGGACAGTAAGCCGTTTTGTTGGATATCGCATGTTCACTGATGTTCCCCAGCTGCTAAAGGTGCATTCCGTAATGTTTAAGTCATTGGCCGATTCATGGACGGAGAGGCCTATTTCCACACCACCGCCTGCTCTAAATCAACCACAAAGCCACTGTCCGTCCAATTGTGCCCCGTCCAGCATACTGTGTCCCGCTCTCTGCTCTTTCATTGCCAATAAAATGATTAGGCCCTCAGTGTGAGTGCGTGTTGGCGTAAGTGATTTTGATGTATGGCAGAGGCTGAAGTTGATTTAGTCCGGGACTACATCAGCTGCCAGTCTTTCCTTTATGTCCCGAACATGATGGACGCCCACAGGGTCAGGGGTCATGCATGTGTGGTGATGACCTTGGGCCCGGTCTTGACCTTGGGAACGGGTTGGTGCGCCGAGGCCTTGACGGCAACTGGGTCTGCGGGTTCAATAAGGCCCTTCTTTTCCACATGACAAATGAATGGCTCTGTCATTGGGGAAAAAGAAAAAAAAACACAGCCTGTCCACTTTGACCCCTTGGAACGGCGCTCCGGGGAAACTGAGGGCTTGAATCTGGTCCTGGGTTAAGGCTCGGCCCTCAGAGGACAGGGATCATGTTCCTAAATAACCCCCAGACACCCAAAGGGATTTATGGACCCACTGGGGTAGAAGCACACCTTGGATCAGGGTCACCTTTGATGGGGTATAGGCAAGTATTGTGTAGGAGTGGGAGTCTTGACTGGGAATGTGTGTGTCTATATATGCCTGCATGTGTGTTAGTGTGCTTGAGTACTGAGGTGCATGCATGTGTGTGCATGCTTGCATGTGTGTTTATGCCCATGCTAAAGCGTGAGAGGTCAGATCGCCGTGTGACCGCTCTAATCTTAGCCAGCTGCACGTCCTCAGCCCCTTCGGCTCTATCTCTTCCTTTCTCTTTTCGATCGAGGGAGAAAATTATTAAAGCTACAAATTACCCAGGCCTAGAGGTTCTTCTACTGGTGGTGATAGCAAGCAGATGGTAGCAAGACTAGGAGAGACCGAGTCCCCCCCACACCCCCTCACCCTCTCACCCCCCCCCCACCTCCCCAACCCCTGACATAAAGAACCATTTGCATTTCATGAGCCTTAATTGCGTCTGTTGCCCTCCTCCCCACCGACTCTGCGATGTTGTGCCTGTCACTGTGCACCCATGCACCCTTGAAGGAGCCGTGATAGATTAAGGTGGACCTTCTGTTTGCATCGCCCTCATTGTGTTCCAGAAATTAGAAAATATTATCTCCCGGTAGACTGCAAGCAAAAAAAAAAAAAGGAAGGAGGTGATAATGACATTGGGTGGGATAGGACGAGATAGAGGGGAGTTTTTAGGACATTAATGGGAAAAGTGATTATTTTGCAGGCTCGTCCTTGACCCTGTGACGAAAGAACAATGGCGCTCCATCACTGAGAATGTGTGGAACCCCCAGACACCTATAAAGCATTGAGGAAATACTGTGTATCAGTCAATCTTTGATAGACACAATACACTGGTTTTGTGCTTTGTTCTTTACAAGTCTGTTGTTGTTTATACACCTGTCAATGGATATTAAAACTATTTACCAAAATACTCAGTGCCTGAGGGTAGAAGCTTATGATGTTCATTGAAATGTCAAAAAAAAAAAAATCATCATCACCAATCATGTCATCATCACCATAGGTAATGTGACAAAGGACTGGGCAATTCTTCACAGACAAAGTGTTGGTTCAGGATAACGTGATAAATCTGTCTAGTGTCTGTCTGGTCTGTCCCACTACACATTTGCAGCCATTGTGTGTGTGTGTGTGTGTGTGTGTGTGTATATATAATGGTTGTGAATGTAGGGGTTCTCGCAATAAAGGAACTGTCCAGATTTTAGAGAAGGGGTTAGGGGTGACAGGGGCTGAAGGAGTGAGGCATTGCATATCAGATTAGAGTGACAGGGGTGAATTTTGGGGGTTGACCCTGGTCAGAGAGAGACTTATTTCAGTGGTATTTTACTCCCTCTTTCCCATGCATTTAAGTTATTTTTCTCCATACATATTTCTAGGTTCATCTCACTATTCTGGGATAGGATTTGCACTTCTTTTATGGTTTGTTTTAGACTATTTAGATGCAAGATGGGTAGGGTTTGCCAGGAAGTTTAAGTTTAAGTATAAATCAACTGAATAAACTTTTCTGTGATTGACAGCTGTTTAATTAAGGTGAAGCAGAACCATGCTACAACAGTGCACGCATGCTCACTTAGCTTTACCTGGATAAGTCAATGTTACATTAAAAACCACTAAGATGTTTTTTTATGAAAACTATTCAACCCAGCTCATAGCCACCTTACTTATGTTCGTTTCCTTTTTCAGACATGCAAATTTTGTTTTTTTGTGAGCGAGTGATCATGTCGTGGTTTGTCCATTTTTATCAAAAGTAAAAGTCATTTGTCTGCTGTCATTATCTCTAATGATGTGTTTGTGCCATAAAAACCTTCATAATGGCACCGGAGGAGGAGCGTTCATTAGACTGACTGAAGGGTAATAGAGAGGAGACAAATAGGAGAAATCACTCCTCATTCTCCCATACATGCATACTAATGGCAGAGAGGTCCCACCCTCGCAAACACGCTGGACTCTAGACAACACCTAATGATCATATATAGAGTTAATGAACTTTAACATACTTCAGTGAGAAAAATGATCTGCTAAGCCCAAGGGAGACACTGAGAAACTCCCCACTCCTCCCATTATATCGTGGTGGGTGTCTCATGGCTGTGGATCCAGGTGTAATGCTCATATTGTACCACATGGAGGCAGTGTTTGCTAATCCAGTGTGGAATACAAGCTCTGCTGCTGTTACCGCCTGCATCCACCAGATGGCAGTATCACATAGAGCTTGATAAACTACTCTAGGCTGGTGTATTTATCACAGTCAAGTCTCAGGGCTTTACATACCATCATTTACATATCATATACCATACTACATCATACATATACATACACATCACATACATTCTATACTAGGTCATATACATACTTCATATACATCATTTTACTACATCATATACATATACTATGTCATATAGATACATCATATACATACTATACATCATATACTACATCATATACCATACTACACACAAACGCACTCATGCCTATGGGCAATTTAGAGTCTTCAATTCACCTGACCAGCATGTCTTTGGACTATAAACTATAAACTCTGGCTGTCAAACCAAAAAGTAAATAAAGAATTTGCGATATGGACATCTGGAGCTAAGAGCAAATAATCATATTAGAGAAAGAGCACACACCGATAAAGACACACTCAATCAAGCACACAAACACACATGCAAAGTGCAGTGTCCCCGTTTTACCCTGAGCTATTCCAAGTATGTCAGAAGGAGAGAGGCAGTGGGTGACTGTGACCTCTCAGGCCTGCAAGAAGAATCCCCCCCTCTCTAAGAGTACTCTTTCATAGTTGGAGGTTTAGATACCTATCATCAGTTCAGTGCACAAGTGCTGATTAGAAAATGACTGTTTCATTCTTTTAAAAGCAGATATCATCACAAACCATTAGTCTTTATCTGTTATAGCACAGGCTGTGTGCTGCTTTAATCTTCAATCATCAAAAGAGGCAGGTATCATCACTCTCTGCCAGTCTAGTAGCTTACATGATATTATTTCTCTGGAAATTGGGTGGTGTGGTTGTATATTATATGTGTGTGTAGTGTTTTATTCTATATATGAGCATGAAAACTCAACATAACTATGTAGTGTAGAGCTAGGAGATTGAAAGACACAAACAGCTCCATAGTGGTGGTAAGAAACATCCTTTAATGATTAAACTCAAAGTAGCTTTGGTAATATCAAGATCATTTGGAAGTTTAGGTGTAAAAATGGCATAGTTGAACTTTGTAGCTTTACAGAAAACAGTACAGAGGGCAGTTGTCATTAGAGAGCTAACATCTCTTCTAACTGAACCCTTATATGACAATGGTGAGCCTCACGTCGAAAAACACAGCAGACTAGCTAGTATTATAGTCAATTCTACATTAAATCATTTGTTTTTCAGGACAATATACCTCTATGTTGATTGCTAGAGGATCTCAAAGTACAGGATCTCAAAGTACATGTCAAGAGGAGAGGACAAACCCTTGCTTACAGTGTTCAAATCAAATCCAAGTCCTCTTATTTCTGATGATATGGTGGGAGAAACACTGCTGACACTGAAACACTAGCTGCATGCTTTGAATGAGTGGCATCGGGTGCCAACCCCCGTGCCACAGCCCAAGTGTGTGTAACACAAGTCACATACCGCAGCTGCAACCGCAGGCACACGCCAACTTATTTAGTCTCCCAGGGTTAGTATGAACACAGCCAGTGGCATGTTCAGCTAGTACATAGGTAGACTTACTGTACACAGGAACTTACATGTTGCATGCTGAATTGCAGTTGTGTTGTATTGATACCCATTGGCCATTTGATAGAATATGGATATGCAACTGTTGATCATAACAGATTCATCACCACAAATGATTTAGAATTTGCATTCATTTTAATGACACATCTATTCCCAGTTATTGGCAGGGATTCCACATGACACTTTTGTAGCCCACAGCTTGTAATTAGAGATTTGTGTTGCAAAGTTTACAGGTAGACATTTAACCAACAGCATATTAGCCTAGAAAATTACTTTGCATTATGTAATTTCTAGCTCCTCATGCATCAAGTGTTAGCATCAATCCAGTCCCTTGTAACAGTGGAATACACAATATTAGATAATGTGAGAATAGTGAACTAGTTTCTTTTTCTGGTTGTTTTATCATTCAATAAAACAAGTGAGTGTTCAGGCTACATTGTCATCAACATCTGTTATGCACAAAATATAAACAATGTTTTATACAGTAAAAGAGAAAAAAAAATCTAGACTTCAGTGGCCAGAGACTGCAGCATGTCAAACTTCAAGTATGTGAAACAGACATTTGTATCATCACTGCAAAGCTCACTGTCACTGTCACTTACACTCACATACAGTGAACACTAAATGTGTTTTGTCCTATCTTCTGGTCTTTTCTGATATGGCTTCATCTCAGTGGCATTGTGTCAAATAATGTTAAAATTATACCGTTTTGACTGAGGCTGTAATGCCCTACAGTGAGTCTTTTTTTTTTTTGGTAGAGGCAGGTTGGCAACTGGAGAGTTTATCAGTCATACACAAGGTGAGCATAAACATCAACATGAAGGACGAAGTGAGGCAAATAGCTAAAATAAAGCTGATGTACAGTAATTTTACTGTGATCCATCTCTTAACACACTGATGGATGCGTAATACTGACATTCCAAACGACTTTTGCTTTCGTCAGTGCACTACCCCAAACTCAATTATTCATTTTTACAGTAGCTGATCAAAAAAAATATTCAGACAAAGTAGTGTGAAATAGGCTGTGTTCCCTAAAGAAGCAGTTAGGCACATTATGTAGTAGTGTACCTCTCTCTGACTCTCAACTTACTTAATATGCAAGCTGTTTGACTCTAAACAATGACAAAGTAACTCAATTGTAAATGATTGCTATCAGTAATAGGAATGGTAAATACATAGCACCATCTTTGTTGAAAATAAGAAATAGAAAAATAACGAAAATAAAAACACTGAAACTTGCAAATTCACAAATAGAAAAGGACCAAATCTACATTTAATGGCTATCCTAGATCCATGGATGTTACCACTCTTTTTGTAAAGCAAGCTCATCAAAAAAATCTTTCTACCCTTTCTATTTTTATACATGCACTTTGGTTAAAATACTTCAACTTTTTTACTAATTCTTTGGCAATTACCAAAACAAAAAAAGGAAAATGAAAACACAACAAAATAGCGTCTAATTATTTCATCATTACAAACAAACATTGAGGCACTTAATCAGCTAAACCAAAGCTCATACGAGTATCTTTGTTGACAGAGCAACACAAAAACTATGTACATATATGTAAAAAGTGTTATAAATAGGTTTTAAACCATAGATACTATATACATCTTTAAACTGAGACAGTATTGGTTGTTTTGTGTCGGTTTGCGTGTCGTTTTTTGGTGTTACCCCCTCGCTGTGATCTGGGTGTATTGGCCTGGTGGCTCCATGGGCCATTGGTACTCAGGTATCAGAACTTCTCCTTTAGGGGGGGACTGATGTCGCTGAAGGTGGGCAGGGGTTACTGGGAACACTGGGATGGAGGGAGGGCTCATTCTCGCTTCCTCAAGATGACATAGATGAGTCCGCTGATCAGCGCCAAGGGGAAGGCCACCCATGCCAGGATGTAGGAGAAGCCGAAGGAGTCTGTCTTCGGCACCCAGTCTGGACTCATCACCGTATAGATGATAGCTCCGCTCATCACAAACAGACCTGTAGAGAGATGGGTGGGGGGGGGGGGGGGGACAGTGAGCATTGAAAAAACACCGGCCTCCATCTTGTTCAATTCTCAGATCGGGTTTCCCTGCATCGCTGTGCTCTCTGCCTCGTGTCCTGGACTGAACCCTGTCTGGCGGAGGCGGCGAGCAGGGTCAGTGTTTCCCGGGAGGCATCCCTCCACATTACATCACAGTGTGTCATGCCTACTGAACCCTAAACAAACCTGCGCTAGATTCCTCTGCCTTCTCCTCTATAGCCATGGCACAGCGCCAGCGGCTCCGCCCCCCTCCCTGGTGTGACATGGCATGATCTGTTTGTTATTCACACCCCCACACTGTCAGCCTTTTTGACATTTCAACTTGTGTGGCTGGCACTGAGCCCAGCACCATTCCCATCTGGGTGAGTGGGCACCTGCACACCAGGCATTGTGCTGCTCTCCACCCTCAGGTTTCCACTGGCACTGTCTACATAGTGCAGACCTGGGATGTTGGAAAGGGCTGCCAAGAGAGGGCACAATAGACTGGCAGCAGAGCCTCTCTCTGGCCAAAGGGCATGAAGTACAATAGACAAGTGGAACATTAAACCATTAGTAACTGACGCAGACTCTCTTAATGCCACAGGCGGTGCAGTGCAAGCAGTCAATACTGGTTGCTTCTGTGTATGGGTGTGAGTGTGTGCATGTGTGTGTGTGTGCGGTGAATTTTCAGGTCACTCAGGTGCTGTTGTAATATTAGCATGAACTGAGCAGATGGTAGTCTGTCTGAATCCAAAAAAACCCTGTTGGACGTTTTTGTGTTTAAACTAGCCAAAATGCAGGCATGTTTTGTCTATTTGATCTCAGTTGTCTTGTCACTGGATGTGTGCCATAGAGGCGGAAAGGTGCAGCGCACTCACTGGCAAGGATCTGGAAGGTTCCGGTGAGGAAGAAGCGTCCGCCCTTCTGCAGAGTGAAGAGCTGGCAGAAGAAGAGGAAGAGAGACAGGATGCTGAAGATGATGGACAGGATCATGAGAGCCTGGACCGCCTGAATCCACTCTGCAGGGAGAAAGAAGGATATTTCTGTCAATATCTGCCCCGTAACCATCATCATTAGTAGAGGCATACTGTATTATATTGACTTAATGAGAATATGAGATGGGGAGGGACAGAAAAAAAAACACACAGTCACAGTTAGCGACATGCTGTATTATAATGGTTTAAATAGCCTATGGTGGGGAGGAAAAGGGAAAGAAAATGGTGTAAATAAATGATACAACATTTTTATTAGCATCCTATACAAGACCAATATTTACATCACAAACAATGAAGAACTATTCAGTAACTCAAATAACATCTGGGACACCAAAAGTTTCACCATGTTTCTGTGACAAGAACTCAAAGGGTGTGACTGGCATTTTCTCTGCTGAATTCATGCATCCTCTCAAAGAGAAAGTAATGACCTAGCCCCGGCTGTGTTTTCTTCCCGGAATGTTTAATGGATCCATAATAATGAACCTGCCTAGGTATCTTGTTCCTAAAAGCTCTGTGCTCCCCACACAACAGGACCCATGACTAAATGTACAATATTGATCATCCAAGGCCTGGCTACTAGAAGCCATTAACTCATTAGCCACCTGTATTGACAGGGAAGACCAAGTACCGTCTATCTATGCGATCTATATGCGTGTGTGTGTGTGTGTGTGTGTGTGTGCGTGTGCTCCAGTTGTGGCACCCTGCCAGGAATCCCAGGATTTCTAAGCAGGGTCTATTTCTTGTCTGAGGGTTATGTATGCAGCTTTCCTGGCGTCTCAGATTTCCCAAGCACTCTCTCTCCCTCTCTCTCTCTCTCTCTCTCTGTCTGTCTCTCTCTCTCTCTCTCTCTCTCTCTCTCTCTCTCTCTCTCTCTTCTCTTTCTTCTCATGTTTAGCTGTGTCTGCTGCTGCTGTCCCCTTTTAGTGCCCTCCCTGCCACAACATGTCCAGTTTGCCTGAGGTCTAACACACCTGCTGCCATGTAACAGGGATCAGTGAAGATGCTGAACCCTGCAGGATGAGGTCAGCTTCTGGCATCAGTATGTACAGTTGCGGCCATTGTAGAAACCCTATCTATCCTACATTACTATTTTCCAAACAATACCTCCTGGGGGTGGAGCAATATTAGTAGCCTATATCTTTATTATGGCTACATCTGTATGCAGGCCACTTGTAAACTATAGCATTCTAATCTCTAACCTATTCCCTCTAACATCCTCAGGCATCTGCGGTTTATCGATTCTATTGCATTATGTAAATCAAAGGCATGTTGTGGTTTAATGGCTTACCACTTATATATGAAGACAGCCATGATGCATAATTTATTACTGGCCATACTCATGAATGTAATGATGGTTAAGTAATGAGACAGCTTACTTTGTGTTTGACCTCGACTAACCACATTATAACACTGCAGGCTAAAGTAAAAGAACTTCACAGTCCCATCATGACTTTTCTATTTGTGGCCATTTGTGAAGAGCCTTACAGTTTTCCTGGAGACATAAAGACAGAAATCTCTCTGTTATAGATTTGGGGAAAACAACATGCTGATTGATTGCCCTGGCTCACCAGCACAGAGTCAGGTTACCCAGAAAAACAGTGCTGTCTCCTGATGACTGTTGGTCCAGCGTTCACTTTTAGAGGCTGAGATATGGGAGGAAACATGACACGCTCCGCCAACCCATTTGATGCAAAAACGCATGTGCGCTATCTCTGTCCGCAAAAAGCACCCAGCACAATACCAAATTGGAAAAGCAATTAAATTTCATTGTAATAATTCAATTTTCAGATGTAACATAATACTAGATAATACTGTGAACAATGGGCGAAATGTTCCACTCATGTTCTATGTTCACCTATAAATACCGACAGCATATCAGTGTTTTCAGATAAACAGACATCTTGTCTTCCTTCCTTCCTTGACTGACTTCTACTAGGAAACCGTGACATGGGGCATTTCCTGGCGTGAGGCGTGGTTCAGGGCTCAGAATATCACTGATAAGCAAGCATGCTTCATACTCAATAGGTGAAATGAATGGCATGGTTTATCGCTGCAGTGTTACAATACTGTTTCCATTCAAAACTCCAAACAGGAAAATAATTGTTGATGAGTGCTGTCTGGCTGCCTTCTACGCTCAGGCCCAGCGCCCCACTATGCTGACTATCCAAGCCGACAAAGTAATCCATAACAAAATATTTAAGCTACTACAGTGTTTGCCCCAGTGTGTTTATGTCCTGTAGGTCTATGTGTGGGTGGCAGGGACGGAGGACATTCATCTGGAATGGCTAATTTTAGAGTGAGTAAATTCTGTGATGTTTTTTTTCCCTGTCATAAACAAGGGGGGGGGGGGGGGGGGGGGGGGGTTGACTCGAGCTTAACATGTGATAACAGTGAGATGAGTATCCCTCATTTGGGCGTCACCAAACTAACACTGAAGCAAAGCCAACATCAAAGTCAATGGAAAATCCGAAGTGTCAAAACTGTCCTAAAAATAACCAAAGAGTATGACTATATGTCTCCATTTCACCTTCTCAATCCACAAGACAGAAGGGACTTCCCTTCACTCCTCAAGACATTATTGCTCAGCAAAGCTCCAAAAGCTTTTGGACACAAACTTGTGCTCGGCTCCACATGAGAACAGACCACTATCTTCCATCTCCCAGAGCCAGAGCAGAGACCCAGGCACACGCGCCTTCTTGAATAAACAGTGTGCGTCAGTGCACTAATGAAAGCAAGTCAAACAAACTGGCTGTGCCACGAAACCACCTGGCAGAGCACGCCGGCCCTGTTGCCCTGACAAAACACACACTGGCGGAGCACCGCTCATTCTAGACACATGACATCACCAGCTGCAGCCAGGAGCTACCGCACCACTCTGACGGCACATTTAGCAGCAAAACATAAGGCTATTCAACAGTGATTACATAAAAACCTGCAGAATGTCCAAATTAGCAATGATCTTGGAAATTTAATAAGGTTTAATAAGTGTCATGAGCCATAACGGCCCAAATAATTTGATCCATGTATTTCTACTTCATGCAAAGAAAAAGCAAAACAGTTGAAGCAAACACATGGAGGTCAATGGCTTGGTCTAAATATGTCTGCGAGACTGCAGCTGCTGCCTTAAATTGTCTTAATGATCCTCACGAACTAATACTGCACACTATTATCTGACACTCGGGCGTGACCCGCCGTCAGCATGCTATGTTCTGCATGAGGTGGTCCAAGGTCCCTGCTTTCAAACACACACACACACACACACACACACAGTACACACAATCCTGCCCAGATCTAACACTTTAAATACTCTCTGCAGCCCCACCCTGGTCCACACCTCCCTAACCCTCCATCCCCTCTCACTATGGACTCCCAAACATGGGGCCTGAATATGGACATCACACCATGACTATTTATACAGCGGCAGCCTATGAGCTGGGAGTTCAAGGCAGCAGTTCCACATTCTCTGCCCTAGATGGCACCAGAGTCCCAGAGGAGCCGTGACACGCCCACCTCAGCATGGTAAATGTAGGATTTAGCCCAAGTTACTTTACACTGTTAAAGTCCCCCTTTAATGTTGATGGTGTAAACCAGTTTCTATGCAATCCAGGTTTTCAGTGGGCCCATGCTGCCCAAATCAAACCTAAAAAAAACCCTAAAGTGTCAGCTGTGAGACTCTCAGCTTAACAGCAGAGCCTACTTGACTAAAATGTTCAATTTTAACATGCAAAGCCATAAAATGAGGGGTCAAATACACAGGTGTCTGCATGGTAAAAAGTCGGCAGCTGTATCTGACCTCCGGTTGAGGCGGGGTCACAGTGGTATCCTCCATTGGCAGTGGAGCAGTTTGTCCAGAGGTCTGAGGTGCTGGTTTCACCTGTCGTCCATACCTGGTGTCAACAACATACAACTTGGTCAATAACAGATGGAAAATGGCACCAAATGGATCAGCAAAGATGAATAAAAGATGCATATTCCAAATTAGGACATACAGCTGTGAATTTTTTAGTAATCATACAAACATATCTATAATATTCCTACAGGGACTTATGATGTGTCTGTGATACTCAATAGTGAGTTTATATTGCCTTGTTGTACTTTATGGCATTTTTATCTCCTATCACTTTAATATTCCTAGAGCAACTTTGTGTGACTGTGGTTCTCATAAAGTAACCTGATCATACTCTTTTTTTTTTCTTTTTTTTTTAATTCCTTTCTTTAAATTATTATAGGATTGCTAATTGGTCATGTCATGTTGTCGAAAATTAAATGACATAAAAAAAAATACTCACGCTGACAATTGTTGATACAAACAAGAGAACCAGAGCAGCGAAGTGCAGGGTGATGATTCCCAGTAGTAGGAGCAGCATCTTTTCAGACGGGCTAGGCAATAAAGAGAAGACAGAAAACAGTGTCACTGTGTGCGTGTGCGTGTGTGTGTGTGTGTGTGCGTGCGTGCGTGCGTGTGTGTGTGTGTGTCAGATTGGGGGGATATGGGTGTGTCACTGCAGCACACTCAACACAAACAGCCTTTTGAGAAACTTCATATGGACCAATCTGTCAGCTGGCAGGGTCCGTGTTTACAATTAACACAGTAACCTGATAATATTAAGTTAAATTGAACCAATTCGTAATTTAGAATGACTAAAAACCTCACTGTTAATATACTAAATGTGGGGGGGAAACTAGGTATCAGCATTCAACAACAAATTTGGCATCAAGCTTATACTTTGGAGCTGATCTGAAGGACCGCATCCTGTTTTCCTTTACTCGCTAAGAACAAAATCAAAGCTGCCTGAAGCTGCTTGGCTCACATCTTCTCAACTGAGCTGTCATTCTGTGCGAGAGCTCGACTAATATTTACTTACTTCGTGCTCAAAATGCAAATGTTTTGAAGAGTGATCACTGCTACAGTACGATCTAACAGCCGAATTAGAGCAAGTTAGAAGTGGGTAGTAAAATAAATTTGCGTGGAACTGTATTAACTTGGCAAAAATATTTCTCACCGGTCAAATAAGCTTCACCATCGGCTATTTGGAATGACAGTTCCCGTCTCTACTCGGCGCGCGCAAGTGAGCGGCGTAGGCTATCCCAGGGAAAATCAAATTCCGTATTATTAATCCCTTAGAAATGATTCTAAGTGCAGCTGAATATAGGAAAGTTTACCACAAAAGTCCACTTACTTCGAGCGGGGAGCTTGTATTTCCACAAAAAAAATGGTTCAAACTCGGAAGACGCAAAAGCAAGTTTCCCCCAAAAGAGTCCAACAGTGGTAGTCCCTCAGTCCCAAGTCCCTCTCAGACTAGATTGATGCCAGGGCGGACGCTGCTGTTATAAAGTGTCTCATTATGGAAGAACAACGCCCTGCGTGCGTCGCTGCGTCATGGAGTGGCCCCTCTGGTCCACAGCCAGGGTTCCCAATATATCCAAGAGACGCGCCGTGCGTAATAGCGCATGAGGGCAGCCTGGAGATTACTCACTGTGTTTTGCAGCGCCCTGACTGATCATTGTTTGGCTCCCATGGCTACTAAAGAGACACAAGTATATCTGCTTTCGAGGGATTCCGTCTTTTCTCTGACACTGTTTCCCAGCCAAATTACAGGACACATACAGTATCTCTGGAATTTAGTACAATAACTTTTTTCCTGATGCTGCTTGCTCAGCTGCGTAATATTGTATCTGAATACTTTTTTATTAGACGGATATGCATTCTGAAGTTTTTACAATATCTTTGACAGAATTGTGGAATTATAGTATATTGGATTGGTAGTGGAGTGCAGTGTAGTTCAAACAACTTTATTAAAAACATTGCCTTTGGACACGACTCTCTTTGGGAATTTTATTTTATTTTGTTAATTAGTGCTTTAGCCAAGTAAAATACCACTGTCAAGCCTTTGATGAATTTCATAGCTTTGTATGGCTACAGTAGGTACAGTAGAGTGAGGCATTCTGGACTTTCTCCAAAATGGAATATCCTCCTGTAAAGTCAACCTTTCGTTGTCTGGGTAATAAGGAACACAAACATTGTTGTGGTGTGGTGTGGGTCTTTCAGTCCGCCGCGTGACTTGCAGCATGTGTGAAAGTGTGGATGGGTATGCCCAGCGCACGGCTAGAGAGAGATAGCATCTGGGGCTCTCCTCTGTTTGACATGACTCATTTCCAGTGGGAGTGAGAGGGCGTTCCAGCCTTCACAGGGATCCCAGCCCCCTCTTCAAATGCAGAATTTACAAGTGGGCGCTGAGATAACAGTCATAAATAAGGGTGTGCCAGTGATTGGAATTCAAGAACATAGATTTTAACTTGGTTTGGGTGGTAGGGAGAGGTCAAAACTGTAAATATTTTTAAGTACGAATTGCTAATCTTATCTCATTGGATCCTCATCTGCACAGAGTCCTGCAGTGTTAACCCAAGCCTACCATAAATGATGAATTTGCTTAAGAGATTGGTTGGACTGAATTTGAACCCATTAGTCCCTTATTATGTCACTGTGTCATTCATCAAATTGTTACTGCTGCACTTCTGGAAAAAGACGACAGAATTGATTTCAAGCCCTGTACAGAAAACACAGGGCGGCACAATGTGAGACACACACTTAGCGAAGCCCTCAGCAGGCTAGCAGAGGAGCTTAAGAGCCGACGAACCTCAGATAACCCCTGTCAGCATCTGCTCTCTATTCCTCGGCACTTAACTCACACTTCCTAGGTGCCTCTCCACTAGTTTCCACACCTACATGAAAACAGAGTTTTTTTTACTGCGCTCATGTCCGCACAGACATGAAAGAGACAGTTACAAGACCATGAAGTGTTGCTCTGAGTGAGAGCTTAGCGGCCGCTCAAAGACCGGAGAATGTGATCTTCTTGGCTAAGGCTGGATAGAAGTATCTCCTTGATTGAATTCTGATAGGGTGTTTGATTGATCCATTGTTTGCAGCTGATATCCGGTGTGTATTTACCCCAGTGAAACTCTGACGCCTAATCAATTATATCATCTGGTGAGAGGGAACAAGATAGAACGAGGTAGGGGCAGGCGTCTGCTCTTAGGCCATATGAATTTTGAACACCAAAGATACACATTGACATGCAGAGAAGAAGAAGTCTCTTGTTAAAACTAAGGAGTAGCTGTGCAGGCGCTCCCCACTCCCATCCCTTATATGTCAATGTTTGTAAAAGACCGACAATCAGTGGGCTGAGTGGACATGGGAGTGTTAAGTTTACTCCGTTTGTGAAACCGGGGCCTGAAGCCAAACTTCACTGGGAGAGCCACTCAGCACGCATTTTGACCAAGATACTGTATAATGTTGCATCTGGGGCGTCTAACATTTCACCTCTGTCGTTAAGGCGATGTGATTTATCTGTACGTTAGCGAGGCACACAGCGAGAGCGCATACCAAGACCATAGATAGGACCAAGGCCAGGAGGTATGAAGCTAGAGAGTAGAAGTGAATGAGTTACAGTAACTCCATCCACATACCAACACAGAAGAGAGTGTTAGAACAGATGTGAGAATCAGCTAAGGTGATGGTTCTTTTTTCACCTAAATGATTCATAGAAAACAACAACAACTGTGGAACAAGGAAGGCTTAGAGATAAAATAGCCATATAAGAGATGGGACTTTTTCTCTGCAAAATGTCCTTGACACAATTAGATTCCATCCCTGATGATTTTAAAACAATGTGACACTCTGTCAAATTAAAGCGCTGTTTCATTTCCGTGATTGCATTATATGCCATTACACATAGCTAGGCACAAACCACAATCCATTAGGTGTACCCTGTGTGGAATAAATGGCTCATACTCACAGAGGATATTTGTCGGATTGGGCTTTGCGGCAGCGGGTCCAGCTGATGCTCCCTGCAGGTCAGGGGGAAGGTCTGTCTACGTCACCGGTCCACCACTAGGGGATGGACCTTCTTGCTTGTGTTTGGGGCTGCGGCAGCTGTTGGTCAAAGGTGGGTCGGTCCTCGTGTCCTGTCATCAGCGTGTGAAGTGCCGTTCTGTGTTGGTCCGCAGAGTTAGTTCAGCAGCTCCCCTCCTACTGCAGCAGTCCTCTCCGAGCCGGACCGCCCCTCTCCCCACTCACAGCCTAACAGCCCAGATGTGGCTCTTCTGGCCTCTGTCTACCTAGCTATTTACAGAGCCAGATGGTTTGATTCAAACAAGCTCACCCACAGTTGACACACACACACGAAGACAACACATGCACACACACACAAACACACTAGAGATGGGTTGGCAGTTCACAAGCACGAGACAGGAAGCGCATGATGCCAATAACTGCAATAATACTTATAGGAAACACTACCACTGGCATGGGATGACACTGCAAACTGTATATGAGTGACTATGAGAGCAGACTGGGCATTCAGAGAGAGACAGCATGGCTGGAGAGGGGGTGGGGATGGCATGGTAGGAACGAAAAAGAGGGCGAGCAAATGGGAGAGAGAGAGACGGGGGAAAGAGAGATGAGAGGTAAATACAGTCTTTACAGTTTGTTTGTACACCAATGGGGTTTAAGCTACTCACACCTCTTGCCTTGTCATCAGATTGTAATCACACTAAACATAGAGTGATGACAACAAAGATGTGCACACCAACGCTCTGTCCTTCAAAATACACTAAAATAGGCAACAGATTGCCTGTGTTACGACTACAGAGAGCCTCGCCTGCGGTTCAGGTTCGGCTGAAAGCTCAACTGTGGAAGATAGTAATGAAGTGTAGAAAATGAAAAAGTGAAGGATTTCATTCCAAAACACTACATATTCAATTATGGTAAAAAGTTATCTGATGTTCATTGCTTAGTAATATAATCCCAATTTGTTCCCGTATGTTACTATTTTGTAAATTGAAGGGTTCAAGATTCCTATTCACATTATCTTGGGTCATTCAGTTTGTAAAGGGGAGTGATGTGGCTCGAGTATGAGCATGAGACTGAGGTCACTATAGGGACACAAGAGAAAAAAATGTGTTTGTATCTTGAATGAAGATAATCTGCAATTCTGATCAATTTCTTTGTTGCTTTAAGTGTGTGTGTAGCGTTGCGAGGGACGGAGCCCCCTCTCTTTTATTTCTCATAAGCACTCCACTTCCTGTTGTTTCCCTGGTGACGGGCATATAAATAAACAAGATGGCCTCAAGGCGGGCTACAGCGCATAATTCTCAATCATCATCATCCCACCATGATTCAGCAGGAAAGACCGCAGTGCCGTATCTTGACCCTCTGCGTCGCTCTACACCCCACCCATCCTCCTCTGTGGCCATGCCTCTCTTAAGAATGAGAGTGAGTACAATGCGAAGCACGGATCAATGTTATGGATTGTTCCAGAATTCCACTCAATCGCAGCATGTGATCCTCAGACTTTGGGCTCCATGAGTTACCCATCTGGATTGTATATACCAATGCATTGTGGTTGATCTTTGATCTTCGGTTAGCAGTTGGACCTCTCCGGCTTATCATGGCACCTTGGCTGGTGAAACAGTTATGCGCAGAATGCTGGGTGATGATAACGCTGATTGAATGACAGTTTGGGGAGGCGGGGATTCCTAGCATGAGCAAGAATCAATGGACAGCCACACATAACCACTGCCACCGCAGTCCCATTGTACAGTTGGGATGGGAAACCATGGTGAACATATATACATCTTATCTGGCTGTCTCCAGCTTCCTCTCTCTCAACTGTTAGTATTACTCAACTGATGCCCACGTAGTTTCATTTTTTTTTCACTAAAGGAAATGTCTCTATTTCCTAACTCACAGTACTAGTCAAATTATAAAGCCCAACAAAGGGGCAGCCAACAGCCTCTTGAGAAAACCGAGTTTGGCACAGATCCAAAAGCCTCAGGAAGAGATGGTTCCCATGGATGTTTAGTGTTCACTTCAAATGGGACACTCCAGCCATGGAAATGAAGTGAGAAATGGTCTGTATTTTATAGAGGTAGGGATTTAAACTAAAGCCGATAAAAGCCATGAGACACTGGAAACATTTCTTACCTAATCTAGATGGGCAATTTTGCCAGCAATTACGACCCGCCATATTTTTTCATGACTCATTTGTTTCTCACATATCACTGTTGTCCACATTTATTTTCTCCCTGTTGTCAATTCAAATCCCTGATGCGGGCAAAATAGCTCATCTACATTCGCACATTCCACTGTCATCTGCAAATGCTGACAGTGTGTCATAGCGCTGAGGTTTTTTTAGGCAAGTGATCCTCTTGCATTATAAAATAAAATTAGATACAGTGTGTTTGAAATTGTTCACTTAATTGGATTTGAAGTAAGAGATGGCCCGCTGTAACTCAATAATGCTTCTAAGGCTATTGTGTAAGGTTTTTAGGCGAGGGCTCAAATTGAATTATGGCACAAGGGATATTAATCAATTATGCATATTTTAAAGTGTTCTCTTCAAATAGACTGCTTCTGTCATTGGAAAGGAAGTGACCAATGCATTACGTACTGTATCTCGAAATAAATAGCTTTGGTTTGATTGATTTAGAATGATTTGAGCAGACATGCGTGTTTGGTAGCAAGAATGAATATTTTGCTTTTTTTGCTCAATGCAAAACTAAGATCTTAGCATGTATTTGTCCATGGAGGAGGCCCATGTGTACATGACACTCAATTACACACCAAAAAGAAGCCAAAGAGAATATCTCATCATGAAGAATCATGTGTGCAAAAATAATGGGGTAAATCAATGGAAATATATTAAGCAGGCATATTGACAGAAGAACGATGAGTCTCTCCTGACTTCTACCCCCTTTTTCTTTTTCTATAAGCAGTAATTCCATTCAGTACTTGATGAAATTCAATTGGATTTTGTACAATTAATATGCAGCTGAGGGCGCAAACCACCCTGTGACTGACACTGGTCTCAAGTGAGCTGCGATCAGCTCTTTAGTATGGCATGACGGTATGTCAGAAACATAAAATACACGGGGCACAGGGCATCTATAACAAGAGCTGGTGATAAAAATAAACTGCCAATATGTTTGGACTGCGGGGAGAATTCCAGAGTACATTCCCCATATGCGGGGGTGGGAGAGGAGGTTGAGGAGGAGGGCCTATTTGTGTCCCGTCCAGAAAGACACCCATAATCCATAAGCACGCATGAGAGATACAGAGATACAGAGAGACAGAGAGACAGGGATTTATTCCACTTAACTGACTTTTCATGGGCACCTGCACTGTGTAGCCTATTTTTGAACAGAGAAGTGCAACAAGAGAGAGAGAGAGGGAGGGAGAAGGCAAAGGGAGCAGATAAGAGGGAGGAAAGCCTCAGCTCTGCTATCTGTCAGTATGTTTAATTACATAGTGATGAGAGCAGGGAGTCTTGTGATGTAAGGTAGACAAAAAGGGGCCTGTCTCTGCAATGCTAGGGCCCAGGAATGTGCCTGGGCACAGGAGTGGGACTATGAGAGGCCACACACACACACACACACACACACACATACACACACACACACATACAGGAGACCATGGTAGACCCTCCTCCCATTTATTTGATCCTGAAGGTTGCAGTCAAACACAATGCTGTTTGCACAGCAGACAGAGCACTTCAACTTTGTGTGACTGAGACTGTGAGTGTCAGTGCTTAGCATACAGTTGTAAAACATTACACCTAAATCAAAGTGCAAGTTTCACACTCTCTCACACAAACACACACACACACACACACACACACACACACACAGACACACGCACACACACACACACACAGGCAGGGATTCCAGCAATAAGAGATTTATCTTTATAGTCACCTCCACCCTCCTGTAAGGAATCCGTACAGTGAAACTATCCTTTATTTGCACTTGTGACGCTGCCATACCTTTATTTTAACACTGCATCCGATACTATAGAAGGGTTTAGGTGGAGCCGTGGATAGATTTCCGCTTGCTTCTCAGATCTTTTATCATGACAGCCTCTGTCTCTAGCTTCCTCTCATTTTGTCTGGGGAGACTCATGACAAAATGAGATTAGTCTGCAGTGTATTTTGGCTAAAGACACATCCCTCCTCCAGCTGGACCTGACCCCAGAGGTTGTCAGTGCTAGTCAAAGACTCCAAATGCGTATGAAACAGAAAGAAGTGGAGGGGAAAGAAAGAACATATTGGATAAATACATTGTTCCAAGGCTCACAATTTTAACAAGGGAACACTGACATATTTTGTATTTTCATATCAGAGATTACAATTCCTTATCTATGGGATATCTATACGAATTCTCCTTAGATCTGATAGTGGTGATCAATTGAATTATTGTAGATAAGCGACTACAGAAGAAGTTAAACTCAAACAGTATTATTGATTTGAGCAAAGCTGACATTCCTCAGTTAAGACAAAGGTTATACAGTAGGTGCAGCAGGGGAAGGGTTGGGTCACCAGGGTGTGTGTGTGTGTGTGTGTGTGTGTGTGTGTATGTGTGTGTGTGTGTGTGTGTGCCTAGTTTGTTTAGGCTCTAAAAAGTGTTGAATGTGAGAAATGAAATGAAATCAATACTCTCCAAACCTTTTACTGTGTGGATTTAAGCCAGACAGCATATACATGCCATCATCCTCCCTATACTGGAACATGAAGACATCAGGGAAAAGAAGAGTGGAGAAGAAGGGGGAAAGAAAGAAGCTGATGAAAACTGATTGGCGTGGGGCTTATAGGATGGGTGTGGGGCTTTATATGTAACTTAGAAGGTGCTTGCACAGCTCCTTCTTTGGGTGAGGCGATGAATAACATTCCAAACCAATCATTAAAAATACTAGTGATAAAGGCCTTTACATACTTTGTGAATAATCAGTCTACTCTGTACACTGTGTGCCCCAAACTGACCTAAGAACTCAAACCCACAGGCTGAAGGTGCGTAGGGTGAATCTATAAACTGCCACAGCACAGTCCCTTGCATGTTAATGCTCACCAAAGGTAACATTCAGGTCAGTTTACGCTGACACATCTGAGCGAGCCTTCAAAGACGTGTGTATTTGTCTTCCTCTCTGGCCACGCTGCATGAGCTAATCCAGGCTGTTTGTTTGGAGATTACTGTCACATCTGCTACCAGGACCACTGTTTGTGCTCCACTGGCCCGCGGCCTGTCGCCCGTGTAGCGCAGAGCAAACACAGAGCCCCGGCTCAGAGGGGTGGAGGGACAACACTGCTGTACATGGTGCTAGAAGCAAGGGTTACACTGTAGATCAACAGTTTATAGCTGGTGGCAGAAATGGACTGTAATGTTAGAATGGGGGTAAGTGTGTGTGTATGTGGGGGGGGGGGGGTAATAAGTCATTTTTGTGGATGCCGTTACTGGTAGACACTGAGCAATGATCTTTGTCTAAAATACCACAGACAATTAGGCAGTTGTTTATTCATACTTGAGTCAAGGCAACTATTGTTGCTCACCATTGACTCCTGAGGTTCCCCTTCCACCTTCTCTTAAGAAAGGGTTAATATACTATAAAATATACTAGGGATATTCCTTGCCAGTCACGTAAGGTACATATGAGTAAATAAAGGCATGAATTCCCCAATATTAAAAAATTAAAGCTTGGCGTGAGGGGTGTATCTACAGTGAATATCAGTGATGAATCTCTTACTGTGCAAGGGTTTTAATGTGTTACTTTCAAGTGTAAAGACTTCAATTTCCAGCACATTTTTCAGTGAGTACAGTACTATGCAGAGAATTTTCCATGCAAAATGCAAAATTGGAAGAGAAAATGCTCCTATTATAATCTGAAATGCTTACTGCCTCTGCTTTTGTGGTTATGAATACACACAGAATTTGACTTTTTTTTTCAAGGACACCAAATTTCAAGTTATGTTTGTTTCATACAGTACATCAGTCAGTGTGTGTGGTACAGTACTTATAATTAATACAATCTATTATTTATCATCACTTACATTTTGACATCAGTGGCTGTTTTGTTTTCATTCAAGCCATCCACATCTCTTTCTAAAACACTCAAAAACAACCAAAACATCCATAGTTAGTTATGTGTGTCCTCCCCCGGTTTGGTTAGCGGTCATGTTTTATGTGTAGCCCACCAGACGTGGCGTGCTGGGAAAGCTCTTGCGCATGCTCATGCACTTCTCCTTGTCCAAGAAGAGCGAGTTGGCCTTGATGGACAGGTCGTGCTCCAGGGCCATCTTGGTTTTGACCAGAGTCTGCAGGGTGTTTTCAGCCTCCATCAGCCTCTCCTGAAGCTTCTGGATGGTGTCCTCGATCTCCCTCACCTCACTCACAAGTCTGAACAGGCAAGGACAAAGACAAGCAGGCTACTGTCAGACGGACAAGGAGAGAGGAAGAGCAGTGAAGGAGCCCTATTCAGCCCAAACAAAGTACACACAGTTGAGTGACATAGGTACTTCTGACTAAGTAAAATTGTGCAGCTAAACATGCTAGCTAGCTTGCCAGATAAATCATCCATCAGCGGCAGGTAGGCACACTTGTTTGCTCATTGCTTCCCCCATCCTATCATATCACAGTCAGTTGTTTTAGTATCATGCTCAGTACTTGAAATGCTACTTGCAGTGATATTTGCATAGTTCTTTACCTTATTGGCATAAACTGATTTAAGTCTATTGAATAGTGCTGATTCATAAGGTAAAAGTAACAAAAATGTTGCAAAAAATGATATCTTAACATTTTTAACTCCAATCAAACACAAGTTACAAAATAGGCAAAAGTAATTGAATATATAATTCATCCCCAACAACACTCTTACTGAGTGTGACGGATTTTCGGGAAAGCGCCTGTCATTCACACACCATCTTCCTTGTTAACTTTCACCACTGACAAAGCAGTGAGTTGTGGAGCTACCTGTGGTATGGGTTGTCCCTGCAGAGCTCCACGTTCGGCCTGCGGGTCCTCTCCTCTAGCCTGGTTTGGGCCACTTTCAGTGGGCACTCCTTGTCCCTCAGGGCCTTCTTCAGAGACTCAATCAGCATCTCCGTCTGGAAGATCTCTTGCAGGGTCTGAGTGATGAGAGGAGGAAGGGGGATGGTAAAACAGTCCAAAAATAATACATTAATAAACTCTGCATTTACTCTGCAGATAGTACTGATCCATCAAAGACTAATCCATTCATGAAAAATACAGGTCAGCTGAAGGGCAGCTGATGCAGAGGGTAAACAAGGTGATTTGGGAATGATTGACACAAAAGAAAAAAGGCATAGGATACGTTTTCCCATCTAATTTGTGGCTCTTCACCATCCAGGTGTGGAAATTGCCAAAAAAAAAGAACCTGTCAGCATTGACAGATTTCAAATTACTCATAGAAATATCATCTAAAAGTGGTAAAAAGGTAAGATTGGATGCAAATTGACTTATGGAAAGACATGATGGGCCATTGAGATTTGAAGTGAAAATAATTTTGAAAGGCAAAATTTGATTGTGCTATTTCACTCAGCATGTCATGTGAAAATAATGGATCTCAATGGATGAGGCAGAGGCAGCTGCAAAGCCGTGCACTGCTAGCATCGAATCAGCTGAACACAGTGCAGCACAGTGGCCGGCTCTATCCCATCCCATTTTATGTAATTTAATTCCCGTGAATCACTACTCCTTAGAACTCCACAGTGACTGAGGTTTATTAAAGACTGTGTGCCTCACATCACAGCTGCTGTCAGTGGATAAGTCCATCCAACAGCTGATGTGGATTCAGACTGTAACCCCAGCAATTAACCCCAGAACAATGGGATCCAGTGTAGACGATGAGGGCCGATTGCAGTGGAGAAGATGGCACAAGCAATGAAAGAGGTGTCTATTACAGGTCCTTTCTTTTGACAGGACTATTTTATACAGTAAACAGTGTTTGGTGAGGTTGCGTGCCGCAGTCTATTCACAATTATGGCAGATGGTGCTGAATATAGCACTGGTATGTCACACGTGTAGAAAAGAAGAGAGGAGCCATTCCAAATACTCACATGATCTTCCTGTACACGTCTCCTCTCATTAAATGGCTAATTTTGTTACCCACTGGTAAAAAAGAGTGAATGGAGGAAAACCATGTGATGGCCTCCCTAAAACCGCTGTTCTCTTTTAACCCAAACTCTTTTATGACTCATTCTTACAGAAGAAACATTGTAATTGAAAAAGACAGAGCCTTTATAAAAGAATGAAACATAAATCAGACATAATGTGAAACATGCGAATGATACTAGTCAATCAATTAGACAATTAGATAATAATTTTGAGTTATCACATCACAATTTAGGTCAAGATATAATTGGGAAGTATGACCTCATTGCATTAAATGTAAGCATACAACATAACAATAATTGATTTTCCTTGATTTGAATGCTACCAAATACACAAGGGTTAAAAAGTGAAAGCGCTTTGATGGTCACCTTAGCCAGATGTGTCTGCAGGCTGTTCTTAGCGTCAGCGGTTTCCGATATGCGGTCGGTGAACGCTATGTTGACAGAGCTGAACTGGTTCCACATCTCGTTGGACGTGGTGTTCAGCAGGATTTCTATCTCATCCCTCAGCTTGTGGGAGGCAGCCCGCTCGCTCTGGGAGTGCAGGATGTTGTCATCTGTGAACTTGGACCATGAGTCTGGCAGAGAGAGCCTGACAGAGGAAAAAGAACAACGTAAATTGATGGAAGTTGATATTCCCACTGTTTTAGAACATACTGTATATGGATCCGACTTGAACATTTTCAGATACTTTTTATGGTTTGTTAGCTTGAGAACCAGATAGGTAGGGTTTGTAACATAGGACAGTAATTTGAAAGTCAATTTGGTTGGTTTAAACAAATATCAACAATTGTTTGCAACTACGAGACCTGATAAGATGAATTAGATCAGATTAGATAACATAAGAAAACATAAAGCCAGACTCACGAGGGGTCTAGTCTTTCGATCCCTCTGTAATAGCCGATCCCATCAGATGCGTTCCTCAGATGGTGACACCTGTTGTCTATCCTCTGAGCTGTCATTTTGTCACTCATGTCTCTCTCCAGCTCATGCTGGGCTGCTCGGTTTGACCTGAGGCACCCCACACAGCAGACAGAGTTAAACTACAAAAATACACTGGAAAAGCATTTGACACTGAGGCACATGCCCCCTGAAAAAGGAGCTGTTTTTCAGTGTTTTAGAAATTGTCATATTACAGAATCCAAGACTGAGTAAGATTTTATCAATGCATTTTTACAAGATCCAGTGACCTCTAGCTGTTTAGACCAGACTCACGCCAGCTGAGCGATGGCTCTGTCCAGATGCCGCCTCATCCTTTCCTGACATGACTTGATGACCTCCACTTCCTTCTCGCAGCACAGGTGAAAAGAAAAGAGATAGAGAAAGATACAAGTTTTTTTTTTTTTTAGATCAATATCATGTCACACACACACACACACACACACACCCTTGTTCTTTGACATTACCCTTATGAGGTCTTTCTCCACACCGTCATGCACCAGATCGATGGACATCCGCTTCTCTCTGTGGTAGAGACACTCTTGAGACACCTGGTGACAAAGTAATCATGATAAAATAAGGAATTCCAGCAGGTATTTCAGAGTGTAATAAAAAGTCACGCCAGCATTTCACTATGACATTCTAATTACTGAGTCACTCATTTGAATAGTGGTGGTATGATTGAGTATATGTGCAGTTGTTTATGTGTGCGCCTGCATGCATGTGTCTGTGCAATGCATCAGCTGTATTCTCCAGTTTCAGCTGAAGTCCCTGAGAATGCCTCCTGCCACATGATCGTAACCCCGGGAGTCGTCTGTGTCATCAGATGTCCAGCCAGATCAAGTTGACTGTACCTCTACGCCCCAAAGCACTCTGGGTTAAACAAATGACCAGTGGTGCTTTCTGTGGAAGGTTACCTGGTAACCTTAACAGGGCATTAATGCAACCTAATTAAGAGTTTGAGTCAGTGAGAGCACTGCTCTGCTCTAAAGTGATGCAAGGAACCAATAAGAGACTGTTGCTACAACCAATCCAGACCCCCCCAGGCAAAACTGTGTCACCACAGATAGTGTGACAGCGTCCTGAGACGTGATATGCATGAATGATAAAATGAGTGCACTGGAAGAGTGGCCTGCCAATATACAAATACACAAATACACACACACACAAATACACAAATACACACACCTACACACACACACACACACACACACATTCAATCCTTACCTGTAGGGGCCCTGCAGTCTCTGCCAGTGCTCTCTCAAGCCTCCTCTTGACCTCAGTGAGAGCTGCTATTTCTGTCACCATGTTGTCAATCTCATGATTCAGCTCAGACTTCCAGAAGACAATGTCGTTGAGGCGCTCGCCAAGGTTCTTGCTGGTGTTCTCCTGGGTTCGTCGGGTCAGCTGATCCTTGTCCTGCATCAGCCTGATGGTGTCTCTTCTCAGCCTCTCCGCACTGTTGCGGGACGACTCAGACTCCCTGTAGTTGTATTGGTTGGACTTGTACCAGTCCTCAGGGGTGTAGCGGGTGGTCATCGCGGTCCTGTTGGATGGGTAGAACACGGTCTTGGCTCGAACCAGGTCTAGATTCTCTCTCTGTGCAGAGAGGGACGGGATAGCGCTGGTGCTCTTGTAGTAGCTGTTAGTCCTCCACTGGTTGGCACTGGGGTTCATGGCCAAGGCTGGCTGGGTGTTGCGGTAGCTGGATGCCATGGTGGAGATGGCAGGGAGGAAGTGGCTGGTTTTGGGCCGGGCGTAGGTGGCTGTCAGGGTGGATCCCATCAGCTCCATTTTTGACTCCCCTCAGGGTGCCCCTGTTTTTCTGCATAAAAAGATTTACTTTTCACAAACTTCTGTGTTCATATTTTAGTGTAGGTACTTTTTGTAGACTCTAAATGTGATAATGTGATAAAAACTTGTTAGTACTTGCAGATATTGCTGTAAAATTGTATAGATGCGCTGGGTTAAGTCTGAACCATTCAGATTCCAGTAATTGAATATATCACAGATTAGATACAGTATAATCTCATTTTGTTTAAGAATCTAGGTTTATAGGTGAATTAAGAGTATTTCAGAATGTTATAAATAATGTTATAAAATATATTTGCAATGGCTATGTCTTTCGTGGCTCATTACTGGTAACAGAAAGAGCTATTAGCCAATCAATCTAATTTGCTTTATCTTCTTCACACATTTTAAGAAGCACAGTGACAAAAGCAGTAAAGAAAATAGCTTTAACTTACCAAAATGAGCAAAACCTTTCCTCAACATCCAGTGCCTGGCTGTAGGCAGGCTCACCTCTCAGCCACGCTTACCTGGAAATGAGCAAGAACACACTAAAGGTAAACTGACATGCATAATGGATAGACAAGTTTGCAAGCCATTCATTCAATGAGTTGCAGCTAGCCAATGGTGAGGCACAGTCCTAGGCTGCAGGAGCTGGGCTGTCCAAGATTTCTGTTGACACAGAAGCAGTTGCCACGGGTAACTGTGGCACTCTGGATGAGATTTCCAGATTAATTGTGAGCAGGTGCATTTACTTTGCTAAAGAATATACACTGCTATTCTAAAAGTTCACCACAATGTAGCATGAGTGAGTGAGTGAGAGTTAGAGCATGAGAGAAAGAGAGTTAAAGACAGATAAATGGATTATTTCTTGTTATTGAATTGATTTTGGCTGAATGGAGATGAGCTTGATGACACAAATCTTTTTTCTCTCTCTCTCATTGGATACAGCTGATTTGGCACATGTTCCTTCACACAAAGCTAAAACAAAGTGAGGACAAAGCAAGCAGTGGCTTGTCCTGTGTTACAAATCTAGGGCACTGTCACCCTCCTTCGTGCCTGTGAAACTGTCCATACAACCACACAGGTGGGCACGCACATTGTTCTTGTCCTCTAACATCTTCCTGGGCAATAACTCCTGCCTATTCATTAAACTGTAAAGGTCAAAGAGATTTAAAGTGTAAAGGCTAACTTCCTGATAGCAAACCTTTGAGGATTTCCTTGCCAAGACTATAAAACAAACCTTTTTTCATTTAATTCACATTTTAGACAGATTTGGAGCTATATTTTTTGTTTGAAGATGAGCAATCTGAGCTTTGTCTTTGAAGCAGGTGAGTTGAGTTGGTCTCCCAGCAGCATCAGATAGCTGGCCCTCACCCTGAGAGAGCTAGCTGTCTGTATGGATTACAGTCACCTGCTTAATGATTCATGCCACAGGAAGAGACCACACAAGCCACTGTAGCACAGAATAATTGTGTTACCTACCATTGGAAATGAGGATCATTTACACTAATCTGTTCTGAAGGGGTAGGGCTTGACAGATGATAGCCTGGTTTCCACCACAGTGTCAAGCGAAGACTATAGCCAGTACTTACTCAATAGGCCTATCTATATCACAGATATTTTGACCAGAACAAAACATACACATATGGTTGCTTTTGCACCTTGCCAACAGAGATGATTGGCCAGCCAAGCTAGAAGTTTAAATATCAGCTACTAGTGCTTTAAATTAAATAGTGCTTTGATCTTGTGTTGTTAATATTTTGGAGCCCCACTCGACCCTGCTCTAGTTACCACAGGTGAAGAGAGCTTTACAACCAGCTTTACTCATACAAGAGTAAATAATTTCCTCATTGGCCATTACCCAATACCATGACCCATTTTCTGTGTTCCTACCTCCTTGTTCTTACCAGTTGTTATACAATTGAGTAAATACCTCTGCATGATTTACGTCCTTTCATTTTAAAATGAAGTGTGAAACCAAAATGATGCTAGTATGAAATTAAACCTCCCTAATAAACATCATTGAAGTTATTATTTATCTTGTCTTTTTTTAATATTGAACTTTAAACACCAGGTAACATTTTTTCCCCAGATGGTTATATGACAAATCATCATAGAATGAAACCCCTCATATTGTCCCCCACAGGTTATCCCTCCCAGTTATAGAGGGTGCCTCATGCGGTACTGTTGTCTCAGCCGATATGACTCCCTCATTGTTTTGTCTTCCATGGCGTGAGCCTCTTGATGTTATTCTGCTGTGATTGGCTCCCTGGGGTCCAGTGCTTTTGCTAGAATAACACTGCATTACTGCTTTTCCACAAGCGTTAGCCCTAGTCCTGCCAACAGGATGACTGAGGCTCTCCAGTCCAAAGACAAGAGGTATTCCCACTGTGCTAGACTCACTCTAATGCTGAACCACGATTCTGCTTCACCCTAGTATGTTCCCATGAGTTATTTTGATAGGTGTACCTACAATATGCCATAACACTATTTGATGTCATTCATTGCTGCTGGATCAGAGTTTGTCTATAGGACATGTTGTACTGATCCCTGTTGCTCTTTTCTGGACGTTCTAAGTGTATACATATCTGTTTTATCCACTTGTAATGACATGCCATGTAATCCCTAGCTTACTAATGATGGCTATCTGATTGGCTTGCAGGTTTATGTTTCTTGCCATGAAGCCTCCTCTAAGTCCAATATTTAAAGGGCAGGGTTTGGTGGTAGCTTCAAAGAACCCGCTGTCCATGCTATTTTGCGGCTTGCGGCCAGGCTACTATTGTCATAAACATGGAGGTTTAGATTTAGAATGGAATGACATGTCATTGCTCCGCCCCCCACGGCCTCAGCATCACTTAACATGGCTAGGTTGAAGAAGGCCACCCCGCATGCCTCGGCCGCCCTGACCTCAGCCGCTATAAATATGCCCGACAAAAGCATGAAAAGCCAGCCCTCGTATGAAATTCCTCCCTTGGATAGAGTTCTGAGCGTCCTCTGGAAAAGCGCTCCCCCGTCGATCTCCCCGTAGGCCTCAGCCTAGAACGTGAGGGAAATGTTATAGGGGCCTATATTTACTCCTGCCATGTGGCCCATGAGGGTATGTTGTGAACTACTGCATAGTAGGAATGTCTGAGGGAGCAAGCATGCTGTCCCACCACGCAGAGCGCACTCACACTGAAGGCATCAGTTCTCACACACAAGGGCTGTTAAAGTTTTATAAATGAATTGCAAAAGGCACTCAAAATGACTGTAGCTTTGAACTCCAAAGGTAGTCCTCTCGCAATATTCTCTCTTTTCTTAAGGAATAAGATCTTAAGAGATTTCATTTTAAGGTCCATTACAAGAATTTTCTAAATTATTATTAAAATAGATACAATAAATGATTAAGATAGACAAAACAGCTATATTGGGTATCTCACCGCTGAATAAATATGAGCTTTTTCATTGGAAGTTGGCCTGAAATGTACCTAGGAGCTATATTCCTTCTTCTTATGTGGTATGATGGCCAGTTAGCAGAAGAGCATTGCATAGTTCCCTGATGTAAAGTGACCCAGGCAGGGCAGGGCAGGTATCATAGTTTTTGAAAGCTGTGTCATGTGGTCCAGCTATGCCAAGCCCTGGAGGTATTTGACACCTTACTGAATTTGTCTCGCTGTGGTTTGGATGACAGACTTGATGCAGGCTCACATTTGGACAGAAGAGACAGAATGAACGATGCACTGAACCTTAAACCGGCGCTCTCAGGTGACGGCACAGAGAGGCTTGGATTTCATGGTTTGGTCAGTGCATGTGATAGTAACCTGGGTGACTGGAACGCATGTCCCTCTGGGAATAAGGACTTTGGACTTTGCTTTGCTGCTGACTACACACATGCACACCCACCCACCCATACACACCCTAAAGCCTTGACACATCCTTCACCCTTCACCATTGACCTCCAACATGTCAAACGCTTATCAGGTAAGAATAGACAGGGGGAGGATGTCCAATTTGCTTTCTAAACATTCACACCCAGTGAAAACACGTCCCGGTCTGTTGCCTCTCCGGCCTCTGTGTTTTCACTTGTTCTACCCCCTTTCCCACGTCAACACAGCAAGCTTCCTGCTCGACCAAAAGCTTTGGTCTGTCACAGTTTCCTCCATCTACCACCTTTGTATCAGCAGCTCTAGCATTCTTGCTTGCCTGTTCTTCCAATTCTCATGTTTAATGGGTAATATAGATGAGGTTCTGTCTGTCTCACCCTCTCTCTCTCTCTCTCTCTCTCTCTCTCTCTCTCTCCCCAAACATAAAGGCTATTGTAATGGAATCAGTCTTCTCTCATGAATTGTGGATGGAGCAGTCTGTGAGGAGGGTGGCCACACCTGAAGAGGAACACAGGAGAGGAAGTCAGCCGTTAAATCTGATGACAGTATTAGAGATCCCCCACCAAGGTAATGGCACGTCCGGATGGGAAAATCACAGGACTCCTCTGGGCTCATCTCAGGTCATCAAGAGTCCTTTGAGACTGGTTGGTGTGTGGTCTGAGTGTTTACACTTGTAGCCATGGTACACCTCTCCTCATTATGCTGTCATCCTGTATCTATCCTGATTCAGTACTGCAGTGGTTACTGCAGCCTCTTCCTACTCCAGTGTTATACAGTGGTGCCACACAAAACACATTGTCACACAAAACATTCAGTTGACTGGACTATTCCTTGCACCACAGACTGAAAAGAGAGTCCAATCTGAATTTTCTAAACAATTCCTCTCAGGGGTGAAACAACAATGCAGCAGTATTACAACACGCATGTAGTATTAATGATAATGACATCTCTGCCATAGCTCCTCAAATGAATAAACCAACAGTCCTTTGAGTTGGTTTCCATTGCAAGCCAATAGTCACAATTCAAAGCTTGTGTATTTGCTGCAGCTGCATTGCTTGTGTACGATGATTCGATTAGTGAGTGATGGTAATTGGTGGTCACCACTGTTTGGCAGTGCTGCATTAGGTTTCAGCTGCTGTTTTGCTGGGGAGTTTTTGTGAAAATTTCTTCCTGAGAAACCAAAGATATGTTTTACATTTTAAATTTTTGCGGTCTCCTTGGTTTATGAAAGCCAGATTGCTGATATAATATGTCCATATTATGATCTATAGCAATGTCTACCAAGAATATGTGTGTGACGCACAACAGTAAAGAAACCCTCAACATGCTTGCATGCCTCATGCGTGTTTATGTGAGGTTGCATGGTAACTAGTGTGTTTGCCTCTGTGAGTTTGATGTGTGTAGGTCTGGTGGAAAAAGCCTCCAAGGCACAGAGTACAGTATGCAGGCTCTATTATATTACACAAAGGAAGCAAATGGACACTCTGTATTAGATACTCAGACAGAGGAAGCAGACAACAGGCAGACAGGCAGGCAACAAATGATTGCTTATAGGTCTGTTTATGCTATCTGGCCTCAAGTGGCTAACTATGACTCTGCATTGAAGTTGACATTATTGTTCATACACCCATACTCAAAACATCTCTCTATCTTGGCTGTAAATCTTCAGCTCTTGTAAGCCTAGCAGAGAAACACACTGACATGAATTGTGTTCTCCACACAGCCAGCAATTGACCTCTCCTCAACCCTTGTGTTAAATCTCTTATGGTACCATTATTATGAAAGTAATGCTTAATGCATAGTGGGTGGCTACTGGTCGGGAGATATTGCAGAATGAATTCCAGTTGTTGCCACATGCCTTGTCTCCAAAGTGTGTAAATGATTATTTTCTTACTTCCTACCCAGTAAGATGACATCACACTAAATGTTTCCCATTCTTCAAGTCAGCTAACCAGACACAGGATGGATGGATCCCAAGCTGCTTTTGATTGTGACTGATTGTTGAAAATGTCTTTAGTCAAATACTCCAGATGGAGTTAACAGGAATGATTCTACCTTCAGCACATTCACATGTAGCAGGGATGAGAGTGTTACCCCTCCCTATCCCCAATGCTCTCAAATGACCTCCAGCTTTCTGCTTCCCCGGTTGCTCCCTAAAGCATAAACCTCCATTCACATGTGAAGCATGGAGTATTTACCCCTCAACACACTCCACCCCTGCCTGAGTGAGTCAGGAAGTGATTGAAACGTGGATAAGGATTGGGCTCCAAGATGAATCCCCTCTCCCCTCCCCAATGTTGGCACATTGCCCCAGAGAATCTCAACTGATACCTGGAGTTAATCAACTTGAAGAAACACTTTATCCTCTCTTTCTTGAAAACAGAAACAGGGGCAAAAATAGGTGGAGTGATGCTGCTGGCAGTCATATGGAGGTGCAGGGGTGGGCAACGCATGTCTGACAGGACCGGCAAGAGGTGGGATGGACTTTGCCCCCCCCCCACCCCTCACTCTGTGATCAAGGCTCCCAGTTGCAAGCTCCCAGAGTGGGATGAGGGGCCATGAATGCAGGGCTTTGTCCAGCACATGGTCATCACATTCCTTTGGAGCCACTATGTGGAGTTCAGCAGAGCGGAGGAGAGGGTAGGGCAGGGCAGGACAGGACAGGAGAGCAGGGGCCTGGAGAAGAGACACTGACCAGGCCCTCACACAATGTGACAATGTAATGCATACACTGCCTTCTTCATACAGCGCGAAGATCACGTCATAGATGCTTGAAATCTTTCTGACATTTATGTAGAGGGCATATATTCATTTTGAGGTTTTTTGAGCAGATGGTGAATTGCATATATGGTTAAGTTTTCTGAATACTCTCTCTGTGCTTACTACCCCAGCCCAAATACTTCTTGTAAATAGCCGGGAGATAAAAGACAAACCCAAAGTGTCTCTGTAGTTGGAGAGCTCCTTGTTTCAAATCAGTAATATATTCATTTCCTAAAGGACAGCACCTCTGCTGGTCAGCCGGAGGTAGTGCGCTACCAATGTGAACCTCTCTCTTTGCAGTAATGAAGTGCTTCATGTTTTAATCTCTGACTGGGTCCCGGCCAGCATTGGAAGGTATGAGTCATCGGCAGAGTGCTTGCTACACACAGAGAGAAATAGCTCTGGCTGCTGTGTATCTGCTCAGCACAGAACAGTGGAATGAAAGCCTCTCTGATAGTTTGTTTTTCCGTTAGCGCTTTCATCGGTGTACTGTATTCATTTTCGCCAGTTCCTCTCTAAATTTGATTTGTCTGTTGATCTCTCTTCCAACAACCTTGGTAAATCCTCATTTTGATGATTTGTTTCAGGTTGTAAAGCGGTAATTCAAGTATCTATCCATTGAGAAGGTGCTTTGAAGTTGTGACTGGGTTGGTGCGTATGATTCTAGCTATTTTTGGCCAAACGTTTATAAAGGGGAGAAGAGTGTAATGTTTCAGTGCTGAGTCAGGAGTTGAATTATTCACCCTGGGTGTGGTGGATTGCTCTCACAGACGGACCTCCACCCCAAATTAGGGAAAATGCAGCTTGTGCTTGTCATGTAGGCAAGAGAGGAAGTGAGTGTGGACCATAGAAACCTCAGATGGTTACACAGTGACTCACGGTCATGGAGGTCATGGTCAGAGGAATTTCTTGAGCCTTAATCATGAGGAAAGGACCCCAGATTCCTCATCTTTCTGTCACTTACAGGCAAGGGTGTGAAATGAGGCATGTTCAACATGTGGCCAGCTGATGTGTGAACCACGCAGTGCCCCGGAGCCAAAAAGACAAATAAAGAAAGGAAGGAAATGAGGAAGTCTGTGTCTGTATCTCTTTTTCCCTCTGCCTCCCCTTTCTTTTTCTCCTCTCCTCTTTCACACACACTGTCTCCCCCTCTCTCCCTCATTCCCCTACTCCCCCATCGCCCCCTTTAATCGCTTGTCAAGTGTTCTATTTGCTACAGTTCCCTCCGTCCGTTTTACAACCAACCTCAGTCCATGTCCTTTCACACAATGAGGTGTCTGTCAGCGTTAATGGGAGACTGTGCACAGCTGGACCTTGGCTGGGAACAGAGGTTGGAACTGGATCTGCTGGGTCCAGATGGACAACGTGACTGCAGCCATGTCCCCCAAGTGTTTTAACAAGAGTCTCCCACACACATCGTCATCAGTCACCATCCTAGAGGAGAGGCGTGCCCCCAATAAAACTGAAAGGAGAACAGATGCTCTGTTCTTCATTGGCATGAAGATCCTACTACTGTATGTGCTGATGCCTTTATTTGAAAGCGTGTTGGGCACACCGTGTGACCGAGGGAAAAACTCAATTTCTTCTATTTTTACCTTGTTTTTGTCACAGAATATAAGGAACATGTCGTTTCTTAATATATTTACCTGTGGTTTCAGCATTGCCTCTTAGAATTGCAGCCAGTGTGTGAGCTGAAGCAGGTGCCATGAGAGTGCACACTGCAAAAGATCTCCATCTCAATAAATCATTTAGTCTATTATTGAGTCCTAAAATTGTAATTTACTGCTGTTGGGGTTAGATAATTTCACTTCGCAAATCAGCTTGTTTCAAGAATTGTGTAGAATCAAGTGTAATTTTCTTGATAGTAGTGCAGTGATGTGCCTTATTCTGACTTGTGTCAAGATATTGACACTAATTTCTGGAAAATTCCTAAAGTAAGTGAAACAGCATTGCAAACAAGTGGAGTTATCTCACCACATTGGCAGAATTTGTCTCTTGTTTTGAAGGCTGAATTTGAGACTAAATAACTTGTTAAGATGGAGTTGGTGTTTGCAGTGCATACTGTGGATTTTGGTTGTTTGTGGTTACTACTGCCAGACTGCGTAACATGAAATTGAAAACAGGCTATGAAGTGCATCGTCAGTCTCATCTCTGTATTCGTTCATCTACTGTATCAAAAGCCTGGGCACGAGCCCTGACTTTTTCAACATGGAGTAAATTGAATGTTATCTGCTATCAGATAAAGAGAAGAAAAAAGAGAGAGAGGGAAAGTTCCATCTTGCAAATACAAATGCAGTGATACACCACACGCAATACATGCATATTCAGTATGTACACAGCTGCAGCTACAGTACGCACTAGTCTTGCATTCTCTTTGCATGCTGCCAAAGGTCAGAGTTCATCATGCATGGTATCAGATGAATTCACAGGCATGTTCTCAAGTTAAGTCCTCAGACAGACACACCCTGCTGCAATGCAACCCTGCTGTCATTTAGCAACTACTAATAAGACTTAGGACATAGCGAACAGTTACATTTATTGTTTTGATGTTTTCATACGCCCATATTCTTCATAACATTGTCAGAAGAGTGAACTTTACCCTCACACTGACCCTTATAAAAAGTGGGACAATAATTTTCATTCTTGTGGATTCTCCAGTTTAATTGAGGGTATTAGCTCTATTGTCTATTGTAGTTGCTCTTTTCCTGTATAAGTATACAGTGTGCAATTGACCATGGAAACTACGTTTTGCGTAAAGGATATTGAATTCTCTCTCTCTCTATCTCTCTCTCTATCTCTCTCTATCTCTCTCACACACACACACACACACACACACACACACACACACACAGCCTGTCTGAATTCTTCTCTAATAGCTTACTCTTTGGCCAAACAAAAGGCCACGGAAGATTCACATTTACCGCTATAAGGCGGAGAAAGGCATTCAAAACCATGGCTTTTTTGTTCAGAGGCATTTTCCAGCCCCTGCGCCCTCCCTCTCCTTCTGAAATGCCGATGGCGTCTGGTTGACAGCTCCTCACAAGCTTTCAAATTGTTCTCCTTCTCCCAAATTTGGACTGCAGTAGAATGGGGCTATTCTTTGAAGAACCGAGTCTTTAGCAGATTTGAGAGAAATTCATCCATCTTCCCAGACAGATCAACACTCTCATAGATGGGCACAGTGGGAACTCTTCACTTTATGAGACAAAATTTTGTCAACTTTCCCGCCTTTTTTGGAGCCCTAGCGACACTGTAGGATGTGCTTATACCAGAATCAAACTGTGGGTTGGTGGTATGACATCCATTCAACAGAGGTGCCAGGATATACATGGGGGAGGTATGTGACCAATATGGCCACATGGCTCCTAATTTGGGCATTGCATAAACAAGATGAGCTGTAACAATGTCTCAGTGGACTGCCAAGTGGCAATTTCTTCAGCTATTCCTGCCCTCTGTCAAAAACCAAGTGTCACCTCATTGGCTCTGACTGCAGTCCATTCTAATTGTAATTATGATGATGTTTACTGTAGCGGCACGTCAGGTGTGTGTGCCATGTGAGCTGCGCTAGCCCTCGCCTGGCCTTGGCGGACCTGCGGCAGCTACACAGCCTCATGCTGTGTGTGGACAAGACAGGCCGCAGCAGCTGCGAATGCATGTTGACCTCACTGGGAGGAGCCAAGGTCGCCAAGAGTGAGGTCAAAAGCAGGATCAGACCTGTTGCTCCATGTCCAGAGGTTGATGTCTTGAGGTAAACAAGACAACACCCTGTCCCTAAAGCCAATGGTGGACTATGAGTAATGTTGTTATTTTTGAATCAGGACTACAGTACAATGAAACACGAGGGAGGTGGTTTTGGAAATCTAATCAATGTTGTACACCAGTAGTTCCAACCTATTTCAAACACTGGAATTGTTGCGGGGGTGGGGAGGGGGGGGGTCCTGGACCCTTTGTAAGGGAACTATTGCAATACACCATCAGTAGGTTGAAAAATAATACAATACACAATATTACATATTATAGTATGTATAGTATAGTATAGTTGAATGGTCAGGAATTTGCAGTATGCAAACATATTCAGTTTATACTTACTCTGGTAAACACGCCACTATTTTGGTTTCTTCTGCCTCTAATCCTCTTTACGAGTGCTGCCAACTCTCCCGCTATGGGTTATACCCTTGTGTGTAACAGAAGCCGCTGTGGTGAACTCTCAAGCTGTTTAACACTACTTTTTTCCATGCAGTATTCAGGGCGACCACCCAGGGCCTCTGACCACACCGCACGTTGCTCCCAAGCAGAGCGGGAAGCAGAGGAGGCCCTCTGAGGCGTTCCCGCCTCATCCCTCTCTCTCTCCCAGCTCGGGCATCACGTGCCCACATTGCTGTTCGTGGCTGCTGAGGACAGCAGGGCACAGCTGCACTATGGACTGGATTTCACTCTCCTCACGTTGGAAACCCTCTTTACCCCCTGTCCCTCACTCTCCCCTGGACAGCTGCAGACCACCAATCGTAGGCCCATCTACGGGCTGTGAAGACTTAGTATGGTGAAGTAGTATGGGGAGGGAGGAGGAGGGATTCCATCCATTCATTAGTCTATTTAACTGGCTATACGGCTGCCAAATACTACACAAATGCTTTATGCACCACTGACATTTTCACTGGTAAAATGTATGCATTAAGAAAGTATTCCTCTCACATAGTGACATCCATAAGCTACTCAGTAGTTCAGCAATATGTATTTGACCCTATCACAACTGTTTAAAGGCTGAACAAATGTCACACAGCCTTTGCGGTATTTAGCAATGGATTATACATGCTTTGTGCTCTTTCTCAGTTTCTCTCATGTCCAAACAGACAACACAGATTGGATTTAAAGCCACACAGTTAGTTTGTCACAGCGCAATTTCCCTCATGCCTGTCTCGGCACACACACACACACACACACACACACACACATAGAGCATCTTTTCACAGTGTTGGCAATGGTGCATCTGAACTTGACAAACAAGTGGAAATATTCCCCCGTGCTGGCACAGAGATATGAGACTGATTTGTGGCTTCATCTTTTTACAAATCGTCTAGGACAGAGACAGTGGGAGTGTACTTAGTGTGTACATTGACCTCCCTGGGGTATACTGTGCATATCGTATCCATGAGGCGCAGGAATGTAGACGGCACAACCCTCTTTTCTGTGTGAGCGTCTCTGATTGGTCAGTTAGAGAACAGATGTTGCCGTCTGTCAGAGGCAGGCCTGTTAGCGCGCATGTCATGCTGCTGTGATTACTATTCTCAGATAAATAGACACATGTATACACACATAGACACACACACACACACGTATGCAATTGTGCCCACTGCCCACAGTTACAGCGCCTCGCTTGGCATCGACTGCTCACAAGCAGACGGTGAAGAATGTTGCGGATTGGTGCGAGAGCTCGGCAGTCCTGATGTGAACCGGACCTGTGTGTAAAAACAAACGTGATCGCAGCGGCTACACAGGAAATAAATCACATGGTCTTCTCTTGTCCTTAGAAGGTCTGCAGATGGGGAACTCTGGCATGAGGGTTTGCTTGTATGATGGAGTTGCTATTACTATTACACTGTTTATTATGCATAGTTTATTAGCCATGACTCAAACTCACTCTCACATGCACACTAAGACGCACACGCACACGCACGCGCACACTCTTTTCTTTTCTGTCTTTATTGGCATTGCTGGTGGATTGGGCACAGAGGAGGCAGGATGGCAGCCCAGTGCCCCCTGTCTGTAAAGGCAAACAAAGGGCTGCTGTGTGTCACATGCACAGATAAACAGGCTCACCAGTCCAGGCACCCCCACCATCACCACCCAGCATATGTCTATCTGCCAGTGCTGAGCAGAGAAAATGTTGCTGCTGTTATGATGGCCCCACCCAACTTTCTCCCACCTTACAAATTGATATCATACCACCATCCCACTGCTGTCACTGCGCTATTGTGTGTGTGTGTGTGTCTACAGTATGTGTGTCTATGGGGGAATAGGTGGGAATGCTTGTGGATGCACAGGCAAATGTATGTGTGTGTGTGCACGTGTGTCTCAGGGTCATCTAAGTCCAATGAAGCAGGTATGATGACGTAACTTTCGCACTCCTCCATGAACTTACAATGGAGCTCTCTCCCCCCCCCCCCCCCCCCCCCCCCCGCCGTCCCCTGTCTTCACAAGAGAATCCTGTAGGAGTGGCTGCTATGAACATGAGGGGTGGGAAGAGGCTGAGAGCTGGTTGGAACCTCCTTTAGGGAGGAATTGTAGGAAGGAGGGAGGGGAAGCGGAGGACGTCGGACAGGCTGAAGAGCAGCGGTGAACTGGTGAACTTAGAGGGAATGCTAAATGGGAGAGAGGAGAGAGAGAAGCATGGGAGAAAGCGAGGCAGGTGGAAAGGTCAGACTGGGAAACGAGGAAGTGAGCGAGAGAGGAGACTGGAGGGAGGAGGAGAAACAGGTCGACCGCTGGACCGATGCAAATAACAAATTATCTATAATTTTAGATGAGAGAGAGAGAATACGTTTGACAAACAATAGTGCATTGTTAAACAGATTTTGCCAGACTCAGTAGCCCATGTAGTCAGAGGGATGTGTTCGGAGCTCCCTCTCACCCCCTGTAGTTCATATGTGGGACTGACAGTGGAACGGAATCCCCTGCACTGGTCCCCTGCAAACATAGGTGACGTAGGCAGCAGAGTGTGGTTAAGGCAAGGAAGATGGGATGGACTGCTTTTGCTGTTTGACAGTATGTTAGGAGTTAAATGAGGAGCGGCAGAGAGAGCGAGGTTGAGAGAGAGGGGGGTCAAGGGGCAGGTTGGAGAGGAAGGACATAGGGAGAGCGGAAGAGGACAGGGAGAGAAAGAGGAAAAAGGGAGGGGGGAGTGGAAGGAGAGACAGAGCAGGTGGGGAGAGGAGGGGGGAGAGATGGAGAGAGACGCAGAGACAAACACAGAGGCTGGATTTGGGATCTAACTGAGCTTGAGTTACCAGGTCTATCATTAGAGTGGTAATGAGGAGCGGACAGGGCAGCAGCGAGCCCCTGACAGAGAACACCACTCTCCTACAAAGGCTAACATTGTTTTACACAGTCCAGACTAGCTGCTCTGCCGCTATTCTCATTCTCTCCTGCAGACATTTTGGGTTTAACATCCAGTTTTGATCCTAATTAGTTTAAGAAAACTCTTCGCTCTTGTCACTATTATATAATATGAATATCCTCATATGCAAGTAGGTGAACAGTAGCCTGGTTGCAGAGGAGTGGATACTGTTTTTTTGTTTTCGCTGTCTCGTTTCGTTACTGTTGTTTGTCTACTCCATTGTTTTGGTAGAAAGACGATGCCAAGACGCTCGGCTGTTTGCAATTACAATTTCTCTGTCCCTCCAATTAGACTGGAGGTGATCTCTCAATACTAAGCATATCCATATGGGCATAATCCCATCCTGCCCCTTGCTGTGAATAAGATAAGAGGCATTGGGTCATGTTTCCCAGATTATTGTTGCTTTAAGAGTGCATTACTGTACAGCAAAAAGCAGCTTATTTCATCCACATGTCATAGTGTATCTATACTTGTTTATGATGATGATTGTCCAAGGTACCAGCCGAGACAGAAGCAATCTAAGTCGAATTTATTATATCTCATAAACTCTGTCAGGGAGTTAGGTTACACTTCTATATTACGAAACCACATGCATTACTACAGAAGAACTTGGCACACAGTCTTCATTCTGGCCCCTGCTCTTCCTGTCCAAACCAAGTTCAAAAGTAGAAAAAAAAACAGCATAAAAAAGGCTGCAAATTTGTAATATCTCATTTCCTGAATCCAAGGCCCAGTCCTGCAAATTCCTCAACTTTGCACATAAAACACTCTGTCAAAGATGGGAAGTCATGGGGCATCCTGGGCTATACTGTAACTCATACACAGCACATACCTTTTACACTTCTGCTCACACTCTCACACACACACACAGATAAACATTCTGTATGCTGAATTGCAGTACATGCAGCTGTACTTGCTTTAGGCATTTAGCCAAAGCACGTTTGGATCACTTCATCATTTCAGTGGTATTTTACTACTTGCTCTTAGGTTGTTGAAAATGTGAATTCATCCTGGTGTTTCTCAATTTGCCTGGGAACAACAACACTCCATTTTATGAGGCAAATTCCTGTTTGGAAGAGTGTTACCTCCTCATACTGAGCTTTTTCTGTTGTGCAAACATGAGATGATCTAGTTTTCATGGCCTCTTTACACAGCCTACAGAACAGGCTCATTGGGAAAAAAAACAATCACATTGTTACATTTTCAGAATTAAGAAACCCCAATAGGTAGGTGATGACCCATTGTTGTCGCTCCCTATAGACTCCTCAGCAAATTACTTTTTCATCTGATCACTACTCCTCTCATGCCACTATCTTTCTCTTTCCTCTTCTTCTCTATTGTCTCTTCTTCCTATCGCTCTAATAGATCTCTGTGGCCTGCTTTAGATAATAAGCACAGAGGATATGTGAGTTTTTCTTCTTCTCTGGTTCTCTCTTGGCAGGAGGCGTCTCCCCTGGGCCTTTTATGTGAAACTACTTCCTCCCTGGCTGCACAGCACACTGGTTAAATGAATGCCGGCTGTAGGGATGGGCCTCGGTAAATAGCACTATACTGTATATTCAGGGACACATCAGAGGGGAGCTTATCTACATTTTCTGTGTCATATATATATATATATATATATATATATATATATATAGTATATCATATCGTTTGAAAAAGTGATGTTTAGCTGAGGCCCAAGTTTCTCCCACAGAATAGCTGATGTTTTATGGATGGTCTTAAGTAAGCTCAAACTGCAGTACTTAGTGAAATCCTGAATATGTTGAGTGCTGTACTTGGTTGTGTTTTATCTGTATGTTTGGTAACAGTTTTGTGGCAGTGATGGAGAGGGGATTTGGTCCCAACATAGACTTGGAACCACTAATTGTAGCCAGCATAGCATCTAGTCTACTCTTACACAGACACCCTAAAACAATCAACTAGACTCTGATTATTGCTGCCCAGCTGAAACTTTATCTTTATGATGTAGAGGACTAATCAATGCAGGCATTTGGTAGCCTGACCTGATAAAAAGTGGGCGTTATTAACTGTGTTTATCCCTTTACCAGTACCCACCCCAGACCTACACATCTGGCAAGGATCTGCCTCCCATAGTTCAGGTATAATTGTTGAGCCTCAAGCTTTTGTCATGCATTAGAGTGATGTAGTGAATGTTTGCGGACTAAAAATAAGCATGTTGGATGTTTTTATTTGAAACAGTGGATAGAGCAATGGGAACTTTGCATGAGACACTGGACTGCAGCCAAATCTGTTCAATATTTGTGTGTGTGTGTGTGTGTGTGTGTGTGTGTGTGTGTGTGTGCGTGTGTGCGAGATGAGAGAGAGAGAGGAAGAGAGAGAGTGCATAAGAGGGAAAACCAATGCCACTCTTCTCTGGACATGCTAAAGAGGAAGGCACTGCCCTTGTGACCTGACGGATACTCACATCAGTCAACATGGCGGACACGCCCAATCACTTTAAATGCCAACAAGTGACAGCTTCCAATAAAAACTTGCCACCCTGGCACAAGTATGATTTTGAATAGAATGACAGATATCTGAGGACAATATGTGAGGACTGATATATTTGATTGAAGATGATTGAAAAACCTTTTCAAAGCTAGCTGTTTTGACATCTAATGTTGATGGCTTTAGGAATGCTGTTGGCCTTTGGTGACAGTTCTGGTAACACCCCAAGCATCCGAGGCATGCCAGGCTGGGCGGGCTCGCAATTTATAAATACACCCCTCTAGACATGTCCGAGATTCACTGTGGTTTTTTTTTACAACCACAAGGTTCACTGCTCAAATGATAGGAGGTGGAGGTCTATGTGTATTTGCGTATACAACATGTACGTGTGCAGTATATGCGTGTGTGACGAGGCAGGCGGTCAACAAGGTATCTGACAGGTCACCCATGAAGAATGTGCCATTATGATCTACGCTCCATGCTTGTGTATTTACAGCCAGTGAAAAGCTATCCTGGATTTACACAAATATGCTTCACAAGCAGACACATCATCCAATTCCAGCATAACCTCTGTTTATACAGCGATAGGTCACATCTTCACCTTAGCTGGAACAACTCAATCAAGCCAAGTCTAGACGGAGATTTTCACGTTGGTCGTCTCCAGACACACTCCTCCTCAGTGGGACTGTGATACAGTCTCAGGTAGACATGTCACATCTGTAGGGAACTGCAGAGTGGGGAGGGGAGGGAGGTTACAGGCAGATATGGAGGTGGAGGTGGAGGGGGGGAGAGGAGTAACACCAGATGCAGGGTTTCACTGCCGCAACCTATTCCTGAGCCAAGGTCATTTGTCTGATGGGGGCCAATTCTGAGCTCTGCAGGTGGTCCTGCAGCAGTCCAATAATATAACAGGATAGGGTCTACAGGTTTCAAATGCCAGGGGTTCTTCCTAACCCCCTAAACTAAACAAGAGGTCTAGAGGGGAGAGAAAGATTAGGAAGACAAACTGCAATGCAGGAGGGAGCATGTTTTTAGGATGTGGCTAATACTGTATGTAGGCCAATTTCTCAACACTACAGGGCAAGTCATCAGTTATAGTTCCAATTAGTAAAACAACTTAATATGTAATAAACCTTAGGATGCTGCTGTCTGGTTATCATTTTTTTCTGTGAATTGCCCACTGTCTTACTTTGTATACTCTCATTTCATCATCTCGCCTCAGTGTATGAATAAGGATACATCTTGAGGTACGGAGTGGCATATTTTCTTACTAAAATCAAAATGGAATTTTTCAATGTGAACATTCCCTTTTGGTCTATACTGTGTAATATACAGCGGTAGTCTGAATCCATGTGGTGAAGGAGGTGCGACAAATACTGCAGGCTTGTAGGTTCCCACCCCTAATGAGGGGCACTGAGCACCTCCAAAATAGCTGCTCTGTTTCCAAACTGAGGAATGAGCGGCCTTTTGACCTACCGCAGCACTGCTAGGAATGTGCAGAGGTGTAGAATTAAGGTTTCTGTTTGCAGTTCACTTGAATAACGCCTCTGTCACGTTTACTGAAAATGATAAAGAGTAAGTGCACAATTCCAAATCTTGGTCTGCATGCATTACTCATTTGTGATGTTTGATGGTGTCTGTGTGCGTGTGTGTTGGGTATGTATGTGAATAGGGTGTAGTGAAGTGCAGACAGGGTGAAAAATGGGCAACGTCAGGCTTTTCTCTGCAGCGTTCACCCTCCTTGCGGCTGACAGCTCTGGGATGAAGTCAGACATTGTGAGGAGCGAGGAGGGGTAAATATTTTTGAATGTGTCGGAGGGTAAATAACTGCCATTACTCTTACTGTAGCTGGGGGCTTCAGTTCAACATCCAAGCGCACATGCAAGAGTAGCTGGTTGGGTTGTCACTTCTCCTGGGAATGTAACATTGGACAGGCATATTAACATCGAAGATCAAAACGAAACAAAAATCATCACTTTTCAATAGTTTTCAAAAGCAATAAGGAGATCTTACACTCTGGTTACAAGATCAGTGAACTGAAACCTTAAAGAAATTGTTTTCAGATGTGTTCCCTTTTTTCTCCTTTTGAATGGGAGGATATATGCAGTGCCCATGTAAATAAACCCTTCACCTAAAGTGGAGGTGTGGGATTCTACTGTGTGTGGTCCTCCTGCACAACACTCTTTACCAAGGATTCCTGGAACAGAGTAGGATTGAGGTTGAACATCACACTGCTCAGTTTTCGGTGGTTTAGCTAGAATCTGTATGAAGCATTATTTGTACCGCCACACTCTTCTAGTCTCTCAATGCAGCCTACGATGACTGACTTTTAGGTTTAAGCTGATAAACTGGCCATTCACGCCTTGAAAAAGGCTTGTGGAGGTTTCAACTGTGCTCTTCTCAGGCTGTCAAAGGCTCCCAGACCTCTCCAGCGGTTCCACCAGTAAAGGACTTCTTCTTCCAGACATGCTTGTCCCACTTCAAGATTTCCGTTGCCATGGCAAACCTACCAAACAGCAAGCAGTGCTGCTGTTGATGCATGACCATGGAGGCCAGCCCAGGGTTTGTGAATGGCTGGCTAAATGGCTCATTAATCTGCCAGTGGCTGTGACCGCTGTCAGTCAACATGGGGCCTGCTTGGTTTGCTAAGTAAATGTTAGGGGTTAAGGATTAAGCCAATAAATGGTTACAAATGGTCCCATTTGTAGTTTATAATGCAAACTAATAAAAAAGAATTACACAAGGAAAGCTACATCAGCGTGAATCCACTAGTTTATATACTTAATCTTAATATCTCAATATCTTAAGCACACTTCACTGTTTTTGCATTTTCATTGCCATGTCTTTGATTTTTATTTTTTTTTATTTTTTTTTTAGCTCATAGGCCTATGTGGTGTTTAGTGTGAAAATAGCAACAGCATCTCCAGTTTGAAGCCCCTCTCCTCATGCTGTGGTGGGGCAGCACAACCACCACTTCCTTCCCAGACATACTGAATACATTTGGGATGGGGGTAAAAAAGAAAACACATGAAATGAAATGAAACATAGCCCCTCATCATCCACATATGATGACAGTCCATCCTTTAGATGGAAGGATTTCTGGAGTTCGCCCAAGCTCTCCAGTGTTTCTGCACTGCATCCCACGGGAAATCCCAACACGGAGCGACGAGGACCGGAATCTCAGGCAGCGCTCCAGAATGCAGAGGCAGGTCGCAGATGTGTGAGATTAACCGATGAGACTAAGGAATTTCAGTGTCTCCTACTGTCTCATGTGAGCCTGTAGTTATGATGGTGAAGTGGAGATAGTAGCCCATTAAGCTTAATGTAAGATCTTAGCAATTTGATTTAGTGTTTACTTATACTTTGAACCCCCAGAAACTTTATTCTGGAGACAGTCTGTCTCACATAACTCTTTCAGTCCATGTAAAACAGGCTGAAAAACATTCGCCATTGCCGTCACGTCTCATTTGTGTCTTTAGGAGAAAATTACTAACTTTCTGGTGGTAATTGTACGTTTTATTTGATCATGCTGTGCCCTAACAAGAGCTAAACCACTCTGCAGCAGAGTCAGCATTGAAAAATCATAATGGGTTTTAATATGCTGCATCTTGACAGTCATGGGCCCTCGTTAATGAATAAATTAGGAACATTGGATGTGAGATGAAGAGTGGGCGGGATGATGTCATCATAGAGGATATCAGGCTCTTCTGGGTTGGGTCGAGCCCACAGAGGGCTTCAGGACCGTACATCTTCCAATCCTGGAGCTTAAACTGAACTCATAGGAACATACACACACACACACACACACACACACGCACATCTGGCAAAAAATAAACACCAGAGGGGAAAGGGAGGTGCAGATGATGGAGTGGCGAAGTATCCGTCCATTCCGTTTCCTTCTGCGTGTTTTGTTTTAAAAATCCATCTCAACCCCAGCCCAGCCTTCTCATTGAGAGGGAGAGAATGTGCGGGACACGCCTGTGTTTTCTGTAAACATCACGGGCCTCTCCTCCACCACCTCCCCAGGCATAGACCGAGCCAGCCGCGTGCCCCCTCCCTCCGAGTCGCCCCATGGGGAAGGAAGCAGGCCCTCTCCACCCTATAGAGGTTAAATCCCAGAGGGGGGGAAGAAGGGGGTGGGGGGTGGGAGGGGTCGCCCTGGACCCTTCGACTGACAGCAGGAAACACTAGGAGGAAAATGAAGGGACTTGTGTGTCCGCCTTTCAATAGTAACAGGCAGGATGTTGAATGTCAGAGTGTTGGGAAGCCGTGCCATGCCAGGACTCTGTGACCTCCGCTTCCGTGAAAACAGCCACTGTCTAATCACTAGATATCGCTGTTACTACAAGTGTTTTTAACCACTGTTTGTCACAGCAGGTTTCCCCTGGTGTGAATTTACACATCCATTCCAAGCAGCTGATTGTCCGGTGAGTATACACTATGTAGAGGCTGTATCAGTTTATCAGTATACCAACGAATAACACTGAGGCTTCACAGATTGTAGTCCTTCAAAAAAAAATCACTCTAAAACAAAACACTTAAAACTAAGCAAAAGGCATTCAAGAAGCCAAGCAGCATTGGTATTTCCTTTCAGAAGAACAGTGGTAAATGTCAAAAGACAAAAGCTTTATACTGTAATGTTTACTAAAAGAGGGGTTACAGCCAGCCTCTATATCCAACATACCAGTGCTCACCACGTTTCCAAATGCCATTATTATAATCACAAACATCCCCCACTGCTCCATGCATTCCAGAGCAGGCCAATATCCAAGGCTGCACTAACTACAGTACAAGGCTATACACTCACTATACAGTATGCTACACATTTCTTTTTGAGCACAGCCATTGTTTTGATTCAATTTCAGGAAAAGGACTGCCTATCGTTTTCCTGTAACTCCCCAGTCCCTCACCTAGATGTCAATCACATGAAAAAGCAGACAGATGTCTTGCCTCAGGATATTTTACACAATTGTTTGTAATCAGCTAATGCCTCTTAAAGCACAGCAGGCTGGATAGCAAGAAATGATTTTATACAAATGTAGAGATTTTAAGTCATGAGACAGTTTGAAGGAAGGATGATGATGAATGGTGGAGGTCAAATGTCGAGGCTCACAGAGGGAATGTTTGGATTTCCTCTGTCTTTTTCACATCAACTTTTGACTGAATCACTACATGGAAAAAAATAAATCTAATCCATTTTTCTTTGTTTTGGTGTTTTCTGTACTATTTCACTGGTTCTGGTCATCATTGAGTTCATAATTCTAATTTTGGCACATCAAACTGGACAGCCATATATTATCCCATATTTCCTTGTTCGGTTAAACTGTCTGGGTTTAGGTTTGTTGGACATAAGGCAACCCTGCCAACGGAAAAGGCTTTTAAAGAACCACAGAATGTTAAAAGACACAGAACCAGGACTATGTAGTCCTTTTAGCCACCCAATAAAAGTCGTTATTTTTATGAATGTGTTCCATTTCTAACACAAGATCAAGTTCTATGCTTTTAGACATTGAATTCTATGGTTTGGCATTTACACATACCTTTAAAGTGGGAAATGGTCAGGATGCCTGCTGGTCAAATGTCTCCTAAAATAAATAGTATAGTTTCCGTGAAAATGCTCACATAAGCATTAGCAAACACACACTGGGACAGAGCATGGGACAAGAGGACGTCTAGGTTTCATTTTCTTCAGTAGGAGGTGCAATGACCCGAGGAGTAAGGGCAGCAAAGTTATAGCATTTCACGGTGTAAGTGAGATTTTTCTTTCACATGTCCGTCTGAGACAAATGTACTAATATCATCAGTGGGGTCAGAGTGCAGACAACCAAGAGTCGTGCCAGTGTGTGCAGATAGGGGTTCAGTGTCTTGCACTGTGACACTTCAACAGGTATTGATACAGCACATTGACGGCTTATTGGATTGGCCTCTCCATGCCCTAGGCCAGTGGTCCTCAAATCTGAACATCTGGTTCCAGAGTACTGCTGGTTTTCTATGCTGCCAGCTAGTTTTCATTCTAGCTGTCTAATCAGTGATAGATTTACACAATCTAGATAAGCCATGAGGCTTAAAACCTCAAGCCACCGCCGACTTTATTTATTTAAGAACAACAGCCTGCATTCAGCAACAGTTGTGGCTGAGGCAGAGGATGCCTGACCTAGACTTGTTTTTCAAACCTTATTTTAAAATAATTTTTAATGTTATTCAGTGCTATAAATCTTAAGTGTGTAATATGCATTACTTCTATAATAAAAAAAGTTTAATCAAATCAATTAATAAATGTTTAATTAAAATGCTTTCCAAAGTGCCTCTGCTCTAGTTCTGCTGCAGTTCCATTTCTTCCTGCCCAGGGATGTCGACCCCAATTCAGTCATGCTAGTTTAGAGTATACAGACTTTGTGAAGCATAGCAAGAAAAAAAAATCCAGGCCAGAATAAGATATCAAATGTACACACTTTTTATTTGTTTATTTGGTTTATTTATCCCAAACTACACTCAAGCCAAAGTATTACCATCCAGGGTGATGTTCTGTTCAGTAATTTTCGAGAAAAACAACTTTGTTTCAGGTCTGTACCAGATCAGCCGTTCTGCCAACCAGGCATCATGCATGCCTTTTGCCATCTGTGTGAGGCGAAGCAAAGTTGAAGGAGAATGTATGTATGAGGGTTAACCGTAACGTTAACCGTAGGAAAGACTGGGAGAGAGGGGGGAAATGGAATGCGACAAAGGTCCTGGGCCGGATTCAAACCCAGGACGACGTTGTTACATTGTATGCCACTGACCACCAGGACGCCCCCAGCTGATTCATCTTCTAGACATGAGGCCATCTTGAAATACTGGCCATTCCTCACTTCCAATATGAATAGAATAAGAAGTGAAACAAAAACAGAAGGTCAGTAACTGATTGCACCACCTAGACCAAGATGCACCACTGCTCAAAGTGGTTCCCAAATGGTTCCCAAAGGCTGCAGCCCACTCAGAAAAAGAACCAAAGCTAGAAAAAAAAAAGAGTCAAAAAAAAAGACTCAAAGACTCAAGCACTCAAGCTTACCAGAGGGGGCCATTTCCGAACCGCTGTTTTTCCAAAGTGCTCCACTGAAAGCCCTTAATGCGTGGCTGTTATCCCTTCATTTGAATGTGCTTGCTCAGCTGAAAATGACTGAAATAGCCTTCTGGAAAAAAAACACCTGCCAGACTCATTAGCTACAATTTATGTGGACCAGACTTTGGACCTTGACATGATGGATGATTTCAAACAGGTTTGAATCAACTTATATGTTGACATAGGTTGTAAACAGAATGGTATCATTCTGTATCAGATATTCTGACTCCTGGAAAGGCTTGGCAAACAGAAAATACAAATGTAGCTGTATTCTCCTCTGTAAAACATTTGTCTCTCATGCAGTCAGTCATTGTTTGGATGTCCGTTGCAGTATGCTCAATCACATTCAAACATAAACTCCCCAGAGACAGACAGACAGACAGACAGACACACACACACACACACACACACACACACACACACACACACACACCTACACACACACACACACACACACACACACAGTCCTGCTTCCCTATGCACCCATCTTGGTTTGTTTGACCACACTCTCTCATTTGAGAAGATTAATTGTCTGGCTTAGACTGCCTCTGCTTCACTAAACTAAATATTTAAGTGTTTGAGGTGCATGTGGTTGGCTTCAGACCCCTTGGTGATAGTCTATACTCCAGCTCCGCTTGTTTTTCTCAGCCCACGCAGCAATCACACCCTCTACATGACGGTTAGTTAGTACCTCCCATACTGTGTTCACATATTGACTAATTTCTCTGGTAAAAAGCGATGGATACTGGGACATCTGCACCACACCTTCTGTATCACATGTAGACCACATGGCCTTGGGGAAGAAAACATAGGATGACTGACCCATGCAATCCAAAGTGTACAGGAAATAAGAGGAAGTCTGCCCTGCATATGGCCTGTGCTTTGCACTCTGCATTCTGTTTTAAACAGTGGGCAGATGAGTGTCAATGCTGCACAGCGTCTTCTGCTCTGCACTTACCCTTACAATTGTGGCAAAGTTTAAACCTTGTAATTAATTGACACCTTATCCATTGTTCACAAGCAGAGACATACACAGAAAAACACTGACAACATACAGCCACACATTCTTCCATACGTCATTCCGGTTTGTTATTTATTATGGGTTTTTAACTGTGTGGTGTTCACATGTCCTGTTGAGGAAATCAGGACTCAGCTCAGGTTAGCAGGGTCCAAGAGTATGGCTTCTTTATTGCATACGCATGGGTTAGCATACAAGATCTGAGCATGTCTAACAAGTAGGCTACACACCTAATAGAGAAGTGCAGTTGAATTTGTACTGTGAAGAGCCTAGCTACATACAGTACTTGGCCTTGAAACAGATACCTTGTAGCATTGAATGACCAGTACAACTGGAACAAAGAAGCAACATGAGGTACAAAGCATGATGTGTGAGACGAACCAATTGTAACAGAAGATTCAAGGATAAGTGATTGGGTCTTAAAAGGTTTAAGACATGATTATAATTCTAAATTATTATATTTAAACATGTTAAAGGTAAATGTTACTCTTCCACAGTACGTTCCTCCAAATATCATTGTATCTTATTCCTCTTTACTACTTGCACAGATGTCTTATTATAGGGCAAAATGGTGGATTACAAGGAGTAGAGGTCTTGCTCGGTAAGCTGTAGTTGTCTTGTCACACAGACTAAACAAAGGGCCAGATGGTTAAGTCTGGGAAGATTTTCAATGTCTGTTCAAATGTGAACTTCAGTGATACTGCGTCAGAGACCCAGAAGTAGAGATTCATTGAAATACAGATTCACGATCCGAAATTACAACATATCATGTGCCAGATTTGGTTAAATTTTCCCTTCACTGAGTACATTTTAAGAGAAGTGACTGTCAAACTGGCGGGTAATTCTGTTGCACTTAAAGAGGAATAACATTAAATATTTGACAAAAAAGACATTTAATGTCTTTTTACTGATATATCTTTGATATTCCCTTGCCATTTTGAGTCAGGTTCAGTCAGGATCAGCAAGTACATTCAATGATGCAGACCCACCTATTCCATCATAACTGTCTGTCATCACAAAAGTAAGCATTACTAATTAGCCATGCTGTATATCTAACAATTCCAGCTGCAAGTCCATTTTCATGACAAATTTCAGTTTTTGTCTTTTGTTTTTGTCTTTTATGCTGCTATTTACTTTATTACAATATTCATCATCAGGCCACTGAATTTTAGCCCTTCTGGTCCGACTAGAGAATCTGTTTGTAGCCAAAAGTTTCTCAGCCTCAGTGAATATGCTACACATCAAACAGCATCATATTTGGCAGACGATTAGAGCTTCACAGCTATTTAATATCAAATATGTAAATGTGATTACCTGAGAAAAACAAACACATATCTCTACCCATATTAGTGTAAACCTCGTATTTTCAGTGATTTGTTGCTACCAATGATAAATCACTGTAACAGGCAGAAATTATTTCAGATTGGACATCCACTGGAGCAGACTGGGTGAGGTATAGACATGTGCATCATAACAGAAAGCCTCAATAAACCAAGGTGACTGCTGAGGTCAGCATTCATGCAGCCCTTATACCTTTATACTCACACTACTGTAGCCTATATGAGCAAGATGTTCATTTTAGAGGACTCTCAACACAGCTGGAAATGATTATTTAATAATAGATGACCGGTAATTGTTAAAACAATAAGGGGGAAAAATGAGAGCCTTGGATTTGCTTGTCATCATACCTTAACTCCAAGAAAAACAAGCCTTGTGAGATGGAAAAGTAAAATAACTTACGGAATGCCAGCAAAATTAAGAACTGATACATAGTACATTCCCCTTATGGTCTTGAAAATGTCAGTCTACATTTTGAGAACATGAGTGAGTAGTATTTCACAAAGCCCTTCCAGTGCATATAAAACATGGGCCACAATGATGTACAGTATGTGAATTATAATGATAGTGTAACAGCTGAACGAACTGTCCTCATCAGCTTATATGAGTAGACTCATACTATCAAAGACGGAGTGGAGTTAGCTGGGAGCCAGCAGTTGAAACCTGGGCGTTGGGCAGGGCACCTCAAATAGAAACTGATTCCATCAAACTATCTGTAAGCTATGTGCCTTCATCAGTATTACATTTCTTTCCATTGCTACATGCTATGGCAGGCAGCCATACAAACAAAATTCACACATGCATGCACGCATACACACACACAAACACAAACGCACTGCTCTTCTCCTTTCCCTCTACAGAAACACAGGAGAGCACCACAGGCACGTTTGAAACTGCATGTGACTAAAACTGTTGATGTGTCAATGCTGCCTTCAGTGTGATGATTTTTTTTTTGCATTACTACTCCATATGCATGCAACATGCTGTATGAGATTTTAGACATAGCCACTGTTAATCAGTTAAATAAAAGAGCAATAAAAAGTGAGAGAATGGGAGGGAGGAGTTGCTGTATAAAAATCACTGGCTCCATCTACTGGTTATTACATGTAAAAAAAAAAAAAAAAAAAAAAGGGATGTACTGCATATACAAGACCTATCTTAAAGAGAGAGATAGACATTGAAAAACACAATGATGGACAGATCCACAATGAATATCACCAAAATCATGAATTGTTTTCTAAACCCATATCAATTTAATGAATGAAAAATAGTAAGCAGGGGGAAACAGCCAAAATCATTCAGAATATGCACATTGTTGTTACACACATTCAAAAGCAACCTGTGACTGCCACCCAGAGGTAAAGAGGAACTAGAAAAGACCAATATAATACAAATATCAACTGCTATTGGTATTTTGTGGTTTTATATTTTAAAAGAATTTGTCAGTTAATTGAAAATATTTGCCGTTTTCATCAATAAATACATCCATTCATCAACCCTGGTGTAATTACTCAGTGACTCCGAATTTTTCCCTATGCTGAGAGAAAAAGAAAAAAATAAATAAATGTGAAATAGTGTGGTTTACCTGAGCAGATATTTGTTCACCGTCATGTTGCTGAAAGCACAAGGACACAAATGAATTTAATGGAAGAATAACTATACAACTATATATAAAAAAAAACATACAGTCACGCTAGAATGTTTGTGAACCCCTTGACTTTCAGAATATTTTATATATCAATTTAGAAAAGAGCCAAAGCGGAATTTAAATGAATGTGAGGCAGATATGAGTTGTTCATCATTTGTAAACATTCAGACTTCTTATCCAGCTGTTAGTCCGCCTCCTGATGATGCTGAAATAAAAGGAGATGGAGGGAGGCTTCATTTAATCATAAAATATTTGCTTTCTTGCTGTATAAATGCTGTACTTTGAGTTTAGGTACCTAGAGAACTTTTTATGTTTTATGTTAAAAAAAAAGGGGTTACAGTTTCATACTTACTGGCTGAATGTGAAAATACAGTCTAGTCTTAAAGTTATTTAGTGGTGTAATCACATAATATTATGTAGCATTACTATGTAGTTCATTTTGAGAAGAGGCTCTTACATACTGTACACCATAGCAAGAAATTCAAAAATCTTAGAGATATCTGAAAAAAGGACTTTAACTTGTGTTACCTCTGGCATTACTGCATCCAGAATTTAGCAGCAAAGATACCTGACAGAGCCACAACAGTCAAATAATGCATATGACTTACCTGTGGTTTGAACACAGAGGGGGTCACAGTGACAAAAAGTGGGTCAAAGACTTGAGTTGAAGATGACTCTTTAAAAATTAAGTATGATTTGAGGATTGCCTCTTTTGCCATCATTCAGTAAAGTTGATAACAAATTCTGTGACACTGGATATTTCTACAGTTCTAAGAAACATTGGATGGTTGAAGAAATAGATAAAAGTCCCTAAAACTTTTACATTTGAAGATTGTTTGTTTTCACATTAGGTGACAATGTGGGGCTTTTGTGGGGCTTTTGTGGGCTTTTGTGTTACTTTTTGTGTTTGTAGCTTTTGCGGCGAATCTTTCTTCCAAACACCAGAACCAGCAACAACAGCAGCAACACTACACCCAATATTATTACAGCCTGATCTGAGAGGAGAGGAGAGGAGAGGAAAACCCATACCATAGAAATCATGCCATACACAGAATGAGTATAACAATGATCATAACAGATTCAGTTGTAGCTCTCACCTGTATGTCCACAGATGATCCTGCTTGTTGTAACCATGTCTTTTGGGTAAAGTGCTGATTTCCCAGTACCGGTCTCTGCCAGGTCACGTACACCAGTACAATTTCTGCATACATGTGGCTTCTTTGAACTGTGGGGTTTTTGTACAGAGAACGTTTTTAGTTATTTCTGGATTAGTTGTCATATTGCAAGGCCAATTACTTGTAAAAATTTGAGACATTTGGTGCATGCATAAGATATGTTTTCAGAATTTGCACCAAAACTATTCCAGGATCTACAGCTCCTGCTGTATGATCAGCCTTGCCAGAGTCGGCCTGAATGAGAGAAGGCAAAGGGAGATGGGAAGAAAAGTAGGCTACCTGGCAGTTCTCACAACTCCCTCTGTCAGATGACAGGTTTAATTTAAGCATCACAACAGGGGTTCTTGCTTTGCTGGAAGGACAAATCAAACAGTTTTTAAGATAGCTGAAGAGTCAAGATGCATATTTCCAGACAAACAATGAGGTATGCACATTACGCATCTTTCTCATAAGTAGGAAACATCAAAAGTACATGGTTTCATCATGAGGTGACAAAAAAGTGGCGACAACAATAAGCCTTAGCTTCTCAGTATTAGCCACACTCCTTTCCAGGGTCCAAAAAGGCATTTTTCATGGTGGCCCCTCAAATCCGGTTCGGTGTACTGCAGTTTTCATTCTAGCTGTCCAATCAGGGACTGAGTTAGATCTGGGATGACAGGTGAATGCAACTAACACATATAAACCTTTTTCAGTGGCACACATTTATATATCTATTGTGTTGGTATTGTGATAGGAATATCACTTCATTAATGTAGGTTAGTGTTACCCAAGACAGTAAGTAGCTAAATGTAACCCGTCTCAAACATCAGGGTCCAGACGCCACAATACGTGCTTTGGTTCCTTTCCAAAACATTTGTACTGGAAAAACAGAAAAGGTCTGGGGAAGCCAAGACACAAGACACTAGCTGAGATTTAGAAATCTGATAAAAATCTAGTCCGAATATAGTTGACAGATTCAATAAAAAAGAAAGTAATGAATTGTTTATTGTTTATTATTATATGAATTATCGGTTCAATTTAAAATAAATACCTTTGTTGTCAGCAATCAAATCCAACTCAACAGTTCCCTGCGATTAGGTGTGGATTTCAATTCCTGGCAATACTAAATCATAAATAGGCATAGGGCCAGTTACACAACTTTAATCATTTCAATGGACCTACTTCCTCAAAGTGATTCTCAAGAGTGATATATAAGCATATAAATTCATATAGCCTGACTACTGAGGTGGAAAGTACATGCACGTTTCTATAAATACAGAACTGATAACTGTAAAAGAAATCGCTGAAATCTACCTGTCAAATGACTGTATTTAGATCTGTCTATTTGTTTTAAATAGGATCCAGGCTGAAGAGTTGAAAATATGAATTTATGAATACATGAAAATACCAGTGAGCTCACTTCCATCTTTGCAACTTGCTTTTAACGTATCTATCTAGACAGTAACCTAGGCATGCAGATGTTACCTACAATTCTGTGTTGGATACCAATTCCTATGAATTTATTCCATCAAACACTACCATGAAATGTGTTTACATACCCCAAGTACAGCGTACCAAATATGTTGGAGTGAATCGCATGATGTGTACAATTAGTCCATCATTGCAAATGCTTCTGTACTTGTGAAAGACTGAAGTGTTCTGCATTATAACTTGCCGCCAATATGAAGAGAACAGCTGTTGCTGTCAGATTTCCCTCCGTCACCGACATGCTGCTGGGAAACAAAACTCAGATAAAATTAAGAGAGATCAGTTCCCTTCAGCACTGAGCCCTCATGCAATAGAGTGAGGTACAAGATAAGTTAATAATGCAGATCTTCACATCTTATATTTAGAGGAATTAATTATTTTTTATTGCTGTTTATGTTTCATACAATGTCATCTTGCTGAAGCAATATTTCACTCAACTTTTCAAAAACATTCACTTTTCAGCACACACACCTGTGTCCTGGGCATCTGCTCTAACCACTGACAGTATGGCTTTTTTCACCAGCTCAGAATATTGTCAATTTCAAACAGGGAAAAGTACTCTTGAAAAGTCTTATCTGCAGGTGCATCGGTCACAAAAACTGCTAAATTATTTCATGTGGCAAGGGGAACAGTCTGGAAAAGCATGACAACACAGGACAAACAGGGACAGACTTCATTGGCAAACAGCAACAGCAAAATCTCAAGTTGAAGGGATACGCAGAGATTTTCCAGGAGAGGTGCTAAACACCACAGAACAGCCGCCTCAAAAATGACCACAGAACTGAATAAATATCTGACACAGTCTCAACAAAAACCCAAGCTTCACAAATCTGATATTTATGGCAGGGCTGCTATTCGGACGCCTCTTGTATCCAAGGCCAACACACAAAGACACAACCGGTTCTAAGGAACATGAGTCATCCTACACTGTTTTTCCTACATCCTGAAGAGATTACATTTATAGAAAGCCAAAGGATGCTTTAAGCCACAATGTCTGCTGCCATCTGTTAAACGCGGTGGCAGATCTGGTAAGGTCAGCAATCTCATGGGAGTCATTAGGTCCAATGATTGCCCTACATGGCCGTCATCCACCATCCACCATCCACCATCTCCTCCTTTCCCTTCTTGAAGAAAGGCCCAGTAACCCACTACACAGAGTTCAGGACTTATAAGAAAATATTCCAAGGAGAACTGAAGCTGTTGTGAATGCAAAGGGTGGCCATACTCCTAATTAGGGACTTTATATTCATGTTTTGTTCAGGGTTTGCTTTATTTTGCCCACACCTTGTACGGTGGAAGTATGATTTTAAAAAAGGTTTTCAAAATGAAAGAAAATAAGCCCTTGCATGTTGATGTTGTTTGATTCAAATATAGGACAGATAAGACAGAGAAAATAGAGAGAGAAAAGAAAACAAAATAAGAGAAAAAGCAGGCTAAATATTTAGAGCATAATAGCCATCAGCCATTATATATGTAGTAGGATATTCCATCTCACTGGCAAGAACAGAGAACTGCGGTCATTCCAATGAGTCACTATTCTGATCCAGCAATTAGTCCTCCTCCAGATGTCTGCCGAAACAAAAAAGATGCACTACTGAAAGCATGATCAGGAATCCTCTTAAAACTGTCCATGCAAATAAATTTGTAAGCATTTTGTTGTATTGTGTAAAAGGAAATGGGTAATTCTTTTTGAATTACCCATTTCCTTTTACACAATACAACACTGACAGAAATTAGTGAAGCCTTGGGATATTTCCCATGTACCTTTGATGGCTTTAACTCTGGAGGAGGTATATCCTGTATAACAAATGAAATGTGTCATTATTAATTCAGGCAACTCAAAAAAATTGTTTTTGCACATTCTTTGCAATCATTTCTTTGCAATAACCTGCAAGAAACAAAAGTGTTTGGACTGGGTTTGATTGTTCTATTCATTCATTCATTCATTCATTCTCTATTCAGTAGTTCAAAAAGTAATTCATTAGAGTATTTTGACCAAAAGCTAATAATAATAATAATAATAATATATCATAATTTCTGAATGTGAAAAGAATACTCTCTCAGGAAATTAGTCAGTCCAAGGATTGTGTTGGAGGATTGCCTTTTTCACCATCATTCAGTGATGCTGGCACTGAATACTCTGACATTGTCTGGATATTTCTACAAAGAAAATTCAAAGAAACATGGATGATTGATGACAAAAACAATTCGGAAGTCCCTCCCTATACATTTGCATTCTGGAGGCTGTGTTTATTTTCACATTAGGTAAAAATGAGGGTTAAAAAGTCATGAATAGGTTGCCCCACCGATCTGTCAGAGGGATGGGCTTGAGCCTTGGACTTTGTGTATTTGCAGCACTTGCAGCGTATCCATCTTCCAAACACCAGAAACAGTAACAATAGCAGCGACAACACACGTAATAATATCCAAGCTTGACCTGAAGGAGAGGAGAGGAGCAGAGAGGTAGAGGGAATAAGAGATAGAGAAGGAAGGAGAACTTTCATAGTGAAAAACAAAATTCTGTTTCATGGTACAGGAAACATGATTAAACAACCTTGTTTCTATTGCCCTCTGGTTTAAATTTGTGTTCATAAATTTGACATTCATGTTTTTGGGTGTGGCCCTCACCAAAAGGTGAACAGAAGATCCTGTCAGTTTGAAATCTGTCTTTTGGGCAATATGCTGATGTTCCAGTACGGCTCTCTTCCAGGTCACATAAACTGGAATAACTTCTGCAGACATGTGTAGCCAGTTGGAACTGTGGATTTGATTATTTTTGATTACATGGTATGAACAACAGAGAAGGTGAATTACGGCAAAGAGTGCAGACAAGTCCATCATACTTAGCGAAAGTTAGAGGGACTGGAATTGGATTTGTTTTGACTTCCCTCACTACCAAAATCTCTAACCATGTGGGATGACAGGCTACCAAACTCTGTATAATAAACAAGCTACTTAAGAGTCCATGTGACTTTGGTTTACAAGCCCTGGTTTTCTTGTCATTGGGCATTGTGAACTGAAATAAACCAAGTATAAAAATGCAAAACAGGAAACTTTTCCACTATGGTTCAGACAAAAGAAAATGAATTGAATTGTAGTTGTGATCGCACCCTAATTTTTCAAACCTGTTGACATTTTTGTCATCATCCTCGTCCAATTCCGCCCCTCTGGTGACAACTCATGTTAATAAAATAATGCGTGGCCACGAATTAGTAATGCATGGGAACGAGATCCTTATTATGCGGCCACGACTTAAGGCGTGGGGACGAGATAATTATGTTGTGGCCACGACTTAAGGCCTGGGAAGGAGATCCTTATGTTTGGTACTGCCCTTTCAGCACCATGGTTTTAGACTGCTTTGATTAGGGGGCAGTAACAGATGCTGGTTGGTCAACTAGTGTTAATATCAGTGTTCTTCAGGACTGTAAGCTATAATGTGCACTGTTTGTTTTTATCTAAAGCCATAGTAGGCTAATTAATACAGCTATTTGGGTGTGAAGGCATGTTTGAGATGTACCAAAACCCAATGTTTAAGCTAATGTATAATGTTAATAAATGGTATATTTTTGAACAGATGAACTGCAAGAATTCAGTGTGAAGTTTATGAAAACAAGCAAACTTGCAATTATCAGTCAAGATAACTTATACATGTAAGTTGAAACAAATTTGGAATTTAAATCCTCTTAACTTGAAATGGCAAGTCGTATAAACATAGTTAAGTTATTTTAACTTGAAACCCTGAGTTACAATAATGCAGAAATGTGTGTTTATCCGACTAGGTAAGGAAAGTTTTCTTGCATTGATAATGTAAAATAATTCTTTGTTTTAACTCACAGTATTAAGTTGAAACAAGTGATTTAAAGTTCAATCAACTTTGACAACTTAAAAAACAATGTTGAGACAACTAGAACATTGTAGTTCAGTCAACTTTATGAACTTTAATTTCTGAGTTGAAATGGAGCTTTAGCGAAGGTTCAGTCAGGAAGACTATATTTTGCATGCTTATGCTGTAGTTTCACTTCTCATTCCATACTGCCATTCACTTCTCTCACGCATGCTCACTCATTATTTCCTTGCTGTCTTTCCCGGGCTGTCAATTGAGATATCAGCTGTTCACATCAGCTGGTCACATCTATCCAATAGCACAGCGACACACCTCTATTGTTAGCCTATCATTTTGCTGCTGTCTTTTTAAATATGTCTCTCTCTCCGCTGTAGTCCATCCATGCTGCTGTTATGCGCACCCCTCCTCCTCCCCGTCTCCGCCCAGTCTTCGCAGATCCATCAGCTTCATCAGCTTCTTCACTCATCAACCTCACCAGCTATCAGTTTCAGCAAAAGTCATCAGCCACCACCACCAGTGTCTGGACTCCACGGGGGGATTTATCTTGCTGCTGCTCAGGGCTGGTGCCCCTCGTTTTCAAAAATCTCCCTGTAGAGTCTAAGCGCCAAAGACTCTTGTTAAGTCCTAATTCTCACCAAATCATCTGTTATAATAAACTATCATCTTTACTTCATTCACTCGTCTCTCCTGATTGAAACAAAGGTAATCTTCAAGTTGAGTTAACTTGCATTTTCAAGGCAGCAGGTGGACTTGCATTTCCAAGTTAAACCAACTTGAAATGTCTTACAGTGTGTATGAATACAAAGCTGCTATAATGAGTAACAATAATAATAACCATAATAATCTAATTCCTCAAGACAATCAATAACTTGTCAACTTACCCCAAGTAATAAGGGAGAGCTAGTCCTTCACAGTATGAAACTGACTGGTACTGTTGTTCTGCGTTGTGTTTTATTGCTGTTGGTCTCAAAAACAGTTCTGTGTTTGTCTTGTGTTCAGTTTCTATGTTCTGACACAGTGTTCAGTGTTCCTTGTGTTCCTCAAGGTCCAACTAATTTAAAAAAAAAAAAAAAAGGTATCCACATTTTGAACCCACACGGCACAATTGAATAACAAGGTTTTGCTCACATGTACAGTGTTCAGTTTTTAATTAAAGATAGAGCTTTCCGATATCAAATGTCATGACACCTAATATGAAATATGAATAGTAAAGTGCATAAAGCCCCAATCTGGAATTTTGTCTCAGTATATCAGTTACATACAGACAGATTTATGAAGAGTGGGACTTTCTGATGGAGACAACTTTCAGATATTGTGATAGCTCAAATTGCAGGTGTCAAAATGTATTCCTACAATGCAAATGTAAACAAATTATTTAGTTTCAAAATACATTTAAGCTCATGTTTGTCACACGTGGTCAGTCCTTATGTCAATGGCTGTATCAATCAACCTATTTAATACATTTTTTTTTGTTTTAAATTATAATTAGTCAGATAAGACTGGAGATCTGAAAATTATACATGTATCTTCTGTTCCATTTCGATGACTCTCTTGAACTCCAATGCTTTTATTGCCAATTTATTTTGGTTTTCCTGTGTTCAAAAGTATCTACCTCACCTATTTGTGGTTTATTTTGCCTGGTTTCTTGAAACAGTTTCTCTCTGGTGTCTGATCCAGTGGCCGAGGTTTTCAAGGGTAAGCTCTGGAGAAAGCTGTCGATGAGATGACCGAACATCCAGGTTAGAAACAGGGTCAAGCATTCAAAATGGGAGACGCTCTACTCAAATTGATATTATAATTGTTGTGCTATTCCATCTTGTACTCAGTGGGAGGCACCTACCTTTACAAGTTTCCTGTGAGTGTAGGTTCTGACAAATTTTGGGCTAGGAGGGGAGAAATTGAAGGAAATTCAATTGAGGGGGCAACCAGGAGGACACAAGTATGCCAGGAACGTGGGGACTGAGGGCATATGAACATGTGTTTTCTCAACTGGTCTGTAAGGGGAAGGGTAACTACAGTGGGTTCTCACCTGGGAATATAGTAACCAGGCTAGCTGTCATTGAAACAAGGCTTTTACAACTTCTATAAGCTGTGATAATCAGGTTTTGTGAGGCTTTACATGGGAATACTAAGGCAGCAAAAAAAACAATATTAAAACCTTTGCAAAGCCATAGTTTATAAACAAAGAAATGTATTGTAGATTAACAACCAAAAACAATTGAACAATTGAAAAAACAAATGTGACTTTTTCATACAATTATAGGATCAAAAGTACTGAAAGCATATTAGACATGGAGTGGCAATCCTGCTAAAATAGAATCACTGAAGCCAGCACTGAGATCACTGCATTGCTAATTTACTTCTTCACTAACTCCTCAGTAGATAACGAAGGAAAGAGACAGAAACAGCAATGCATTTTGTTTAAGAGGCTCATGAGTGGTAGTTTGAGAGAAGAAAAAAAGAAATGGAGATCTTACTGATTGTAGTTGCAGTCAGCTCCATGTGGACAAAAGCCTAAGAAATAGTTAGCGCACATAACCCCTTTAACATGGCTATACTTGCAGTTTGGACCTGTGGGAGATGATGATGATGACAAATGAGATATACAGTATTAGTCATTTGACTTCTAAACCCTTGGCTTGGTTATGTTCAGGTTGGTTAGTTTTAGAATCCCATGAAAACAAACAACCAAACAAAAAAAAAATAATTGTACAATTGTTTTAAATGCACATCTTAATTTTGATCCCAGTACCAGACAAGAACAACACTTAGGCAGGTTCATGTGGGGTGTGTGTGTGTGTGTGTGTGTGTGTGTGTGTGTGTGTGTGTGTGTATTATGGATTTACCATGGATGCAGAATCCTCTGCTGTACCATTGGCATTCTCCAGCTTCCCTTACAGACGTGCTGTATTGACTAGGTCCCTGCTGGTCGTCTAAAACAGGGACTCCCAAACTTTTTCCTAACAAGAGCCCCCAAATGAATATGCATTAGCTATTAGATCACACAATGATATGCTATCAGGCAACCCTACATTCTCTCACTGTGCTGACCTCTAGTGTGATAAGCTCTGAAATAATAGTGAGATAGTGGACCGCTGGAGCTCCCCAGACCCCACTGCTCTGACATAGGCTACTAATGATGATACAGTCTACATTTTCCCCGCACTAGATTTGAAAGTGGAATGAAATGGTCAGGACTGGATCTTTTCTTTGGAGGCCCTATTTACCTTTTTCTGATGGTTCTGCTCCTGCACAACACTGGGAACCTGGACATATCATCTCCCCCTTTAACCTATGGGTGGAAAATAACTTCAAGCTCAACACATATGCCCCTGAAATGTATGGGGTCTGTTGGTCAAGACTGCAGGCAGCATTTAGCAACCTCCAAATAGGCTACAGACATCCAGCAGTTGACGCTCGGTGAAAGAGGATTTGCACGAGCCCCTTCAAGATTCATCATTTTAAAATCTTACTTTTTCTTATTCTTTCTTTGCGTTCCATGCGCCGAGTTGGCGTTGTCTCCTTTGTCGTCAAACAACTTGCTGAAAACGAGTTGAATATCACGAACACAGATGGGCTGAGTGAATGTAATTATTGTAGTTACTTGGAAGCGACGCTAGAGGTCGACACTAGAACGTCACATGTCCCCTAAATTCTCTCTTCGCTGTTGTGTTATTCTTCCGCCAAGCAATTCTTGAACAGTAGCTAAACAATGTGGTTGCTAAGTGACACGTAAGCGCTGGTAACCTCCTTGGTATGAGTGGCCATGTTAGTTTAGTATTGACGTTTAAATAAACGGTACGCGGTCAAAGGTGTGTGTTTATTGGGTAATTTAACAGCTTCGAATGTGACTCAGCCAATCAGAAGCGATGAGCAGGACTACTCCGTTTTAAATAATCCATACAAATCTTGTGCGAGTGAGAAAATTACTTGAGTTAATCTTAAAATGTACCACTCAATTTAATATTTCATATAGGCCTAGTTTAGGGCAGTCTAAAATATTTGTGCTTGTTCTGAATTGCACTGACTTACAATGAGGATGAGGAAAAACACTGTAAACACACTAAATGTTATACTGTTCAAAAAATATCTAAACCCCTACTATTAAAAACAAAAAACACCACCTCACTGACAGTGAACTCTTCACATTTTGTCTAGTTTGCATTTGCTCATGAATTTTTGTGCCTGAGCAATAGATCTTGATGCTCTTCATAATAATAAATGCGCTATAATGCCTTCTACTCACACAACCTCACACTGTCCCGGGCACTCCACACTGCCACAAAGCAGGCATTGTGTGTGACAATGCTGACACAGACCCACTGGACAGCGCCTGGGTTCATGGTTCAGTCACATCAGGTGATCAGAGAGGGATGGTAATGGAGAAAATGTCAGCTCATGTTCAGGTGGCCATCAACTGCAAAAATTGGACTTGTACTGCTGTGATCTCTTCCATCTGTACCACGATTTCAGTGTTGTCATCTGAGCTTATGATTTATGCACCCGGTTTAATGCACATGGCCTCATCTTTATGCAGCCCAACAAAGCTAAATGGATGTTATATAGGGTGCCTTCATTCCCTGTCATATTTGTACTGTTATAATAGCAATGTCATGTCATGCCAACACACGTCATGTAAGCGGAGTGTGTTTGTGTGCTTTATACATCTTAATTTTTTAATAGCTAAGATTCTAAAGCTTTCAAAATCTTAACAAAATCAATGCCAGGCTTGCAGGGCTGTAATTATATGAGGCCTCACAAGACACATCTTGCCCATGATGAGGAATGTGTCAAAAATAACAAGGTTTTGATTTTCATTTGAGGTTTATTTATCTAGAATAGCAATCTAAGTTGATGTTGATTACTGACAAGCTGTGGATGGCTTGGTGGATCTCTTTCAACAGCTCTTTCAGTAAAGAAAATACTTGGGTCTAACTCAAGGTAACATTTCCTGTGTGTAAATCTGTCTTTTTTTTTGGAAGTAGAATGTGAATGAACTTGCGAAAGTGCTTTGTCAATGAGGCACCTCCTGTGGTGACAGACTTAACACAATAAGGAGATGAAATAAAAACACAGCACAGCCACAATTAAAGATTACCAGTTTTCTCTTTTATTGAAAAATATAGCTGTTATTTCAAAGAAAGGAAAGTGAGGGAGGTAAATATATATTAATATACAGTAAAACCAGAGAAATAAGAGAAAGAAAAGAAAATAGCACATACTTGGCATAACACTATAGCCACCGAATAGGAAAAAAAAAACACATTCTACGGCTGAACTTTGAGCCAGTTGTTTTTCCCAAGCCTTATCTTTTTTTACCACTCACCCAGCCACAGGCGTCAGGGCACTGAAAACTTTTTAGCAGACCTGGGGCAAATAGTACTTGCAAATTCCTTTAAAAGGTTTATTTTGGCCTACTTAGGGTGGAGTTTCCCACAGCAACACAATAAGCGCCAGAAACTTTAGACAAACACAAGAAAGTATTTCAAAGTCTATTTAGTATACTTTTCTATGACTGCCAACTTTCCTGACTATGTAAATTGTCCGGATGCCATAAACTCCACCCACCTGGCAACCCATGAGGATAAAAACAAATGCTAAGAATTACTTTCAAATACTATTTGACCGAAGTGTGCTACTTAGTGTTAAAGCCGCTGACCTTCTTGTGGTTCTTACACTAGCTCCACTAAGCCATAATGCTGATAACAAAGATTGTTCACTGTAATCATGGATGGCACAAATTATATTTACATTACTTAATTAAAACAACGGCAGATAGGAGTGTTCTCGTTCTTTTTAAGTGTCCATTTCTTGGTTATGAACATGAGGGACTGAGGGATTGCAGCTGCCCAAACAATCCACAATCCACTAACATGTTTTACAATGGAGCGAAAGAGTAGACACACAGATCAAATTTGGCCCATTTACATCAAAAATGTGAAAGAGGTCCGAGGCATGAAATCATACTGCAGCCCATACAAAAGTCAAAAATAAACAAAAATCCAATATCCTGCTAATGTTACCCAATAATATGGTTGTAACATACTTGGCAATTTCCACCAGACCCTTTTAGATTTCTGAACCGATCTTTCTTGCAACCTGTTCATGTAGACATGGTTCTAAAACACTGCATTAACACAAGGCTGAATGACATCACACCCTAGTGCGATGCCTCACCACACTGAGCCATGTGCCCTCCCCCTGCATCAGTGCCAAAAACAGCAAACTAATTCAACGCTCCCGTGTGTCACATATATGGCAAATATCATTTTCGCACACTAAAGAAAAAGGCCATACATTAATCAAGGATCCAGAAAGGAGTGTGAAAGTCTTTGTGACTAAATATAACTGATAGCAGTCTGGAGGAGCCTAGTAAATGAGTCAGTGGGAGCTCTCTGCATTGTAAAACCAACTGAACAACAAAACAGCCACAGAGAAACAGCCCACCTGCCTGTTCCCGCTCCTAACCCTGCCGCTCATGGAATAGTTCCAGCTGGTTAGAGGCCAGTCAGCCAGTACATTTAATGAATAAGAAGACTGGGAAAGGCCAGATGATTGGTTGATTCAATAATGTGTTCTTACAGGGTGATTCGGGTTACGAAGAGGAGGTGCACATTATCACTCATGGGGCCTGTTCACGAAACATCTTCTACTCTCATAGCCCCGGGACATCTTTGAAGTCCATCTAAAAGAGGCATATGGGTGAACGCTAATCCCACCTACTCCAGGTTTTTACATTCTTGCCCATTCCTTTTAGACAAGCGTGCACAGACGTCTAGAGAGAAGAGATGTTTTCGGATAGAGCCATATAACTACCGTTTTCCCTATACCCACCAACTCCCTTTCAGACATTTCTTCTGTCTCTCTGCTGACCTGCTGATCCTACCAACCTCAGTGATGTAGAATGAGATGTGACAACACAGAAATACACATCAGTTGTACAGTCATGTTTAGCCACAATCACAAACTCTGTCCTAGTCAGTTTTAAAACACTAGTTTAAAAAAAAGTATAGGACATGGAACACATACAAAAGGCCTCTTTTTTCCAATAATTCACATTTTTGTACACAGGTAAATTAAAAAGCATTGACTAACAGTGAGTGATTTTGTAAGAGAGACAGTAATTTGGAGTCGTTGTCAACTAATACAGCCACACCATAACAGTGCTAGCAGGAGTGACGCGACTTAGACAAGCATTGTGTCTATTTGAGTCCATTAACCAAGTGCCATGTAGCCAATTCAAGGTACCTAAGCAAAAAAGCTGGCTCACTGAGTAGTACCATAACTAATTATCATATTAACCATATCAAAAAATCCTCCAATCGAAAACTGTGCAGACATAACAGTGTGCATACATGAAGTATGATCTGTCCCTTATGAAAACTAACAAATAAAAGGTTTATGAGCTATCTGTGAATGTAAAGAATGAACGAGTGACCCTGCCAGAGATAGAAAGTGGCAAAATTATAAACTACCCAATTCAAATATAATGGGCCACTGTACACCAACTCCCCAATAATGTATGTACACAAATTAAAGTAAAAATAGGAGAAATTACCCCATAAAAGCAGAAATGGACAAACTTAACACCTATCTTATCTATTTAGTGTCTATGCCAAAACATTGTCATTGGCAATTGAAGCTCCATGGTCACTAGTACTCCCACGCACTGGGATTCAATTCTAACTCAGTTTCACTTCTTTTCCTTTCCCTCTTCCTTCCTCAGAATCTGTAGTAAACATCCAGTTTAGTGAGTGACCTCACATGTCCTCCTCCTCCTGACCTTACGCATCACACTCTCCGAGTGATCTCCATGTGATTGACAGTAGTGGTACAGTTCTCTAACCCCATGATCACCTCTTGCTTCTATTTCTAAAGAATGTGACGCTCATAACCACTGGCTTGGTGGTTTTCCCTCCTCCTTAATGCACCGTTCAGAAGGCCAGGATTTGAACATGAGGGCAAGTATGTGAGTAAGTGAGTTTGATATTCCAAAAAACAAAAAATACAAAATGCAGCAAAACCAAGACTTTTAGGAGTGTCAATTTGTTGCTGTGTGTAAAAAAAAAAACGTGAATGAGCCAGTAATTCAATTCTTCGGTCCATCTCTCAGCTTCTCTCAGTGGTCAACACTGGAATTCTGTTATGGGCTAGAATAAATGGACTCATGGGACTCACATCTTTATATCCATTCAATCTGGAACTCTAGCACACACACACAGCTCACAACTCCTGGCCACGGTAGGGTGAATAAGGCTTAATTGCAGGATTTTATTTATGATGCAGTAGGTATAGTTGAACAAAGTGCGAAGAGATTGAGATAGATCCATAAGTAGTGTAATGGGGGATGTGGCCCTCCCGTTTCACCCTGCCTCCAAATCCCTTCCCTCCCCTTCCCAGCTTGTGATAGCTTTCCAACTCATAGACAATATTTGTCTCCCTCGGTGTCCTCCAAGACTGTTCATGGTAGCGATACCAGGTTACACTCGAATCTCATCATCATCCTCATCCATGAAGGAGAAATCTCTGTCGTCCTCCCCTCGTGGCGAGCTGTACTTTGCACTGTCTGTGTCCCCGTCATGCAGATGGTTGTGAGGTTTCTCCTCCAGGGTGGCAGAGCCGGAGCTGGACACAGAGCAGCTGTCCAGGTGATGGTGGTTGTTCCTGGTGCGCAGCTCTGGGGTGTAGGGATCAACCATGGCCTTCTGCTGGTACATGCTGCGAGGGGGCCTCACCGGGGCCTGCTCCTCTTCCTCCATGGGGGGACTGAGGGAGGGCGACCCGCGGCCCTCGCTGCCCTTGCCTTCCTCATAGCCTAGGTCATCCTCCTCCCAGCCTTTCTTTTCCATCACACTCAGGATATCCCCCAGCATGGAGGGCCCCAAGTCAATGTGGAAGGACATGATCGACTCTGCGTGCTTCATGCCGCTTCCCTTGGGCATCGATGGAGGCAAATCTGTCAGCTCGCCAAAATTATGCTCCTCAAACTCCACATCCAGAGTTGCCATAGCTGCTGCTCCATTTACCGGCTTGCTGTCAATCTCTGACAGCTTCTTCATGGGGCTGGAGGAGACACTCTTCGGTAGCTGGTTGCCCCTGTTACTGTCGTCATCGTTTAGGTAAGGGAGGGATATGGCGTTTTTCACATAGTTGGATGAGCCACCAGAGGGCCCCATCATATTGGTGTCATACTTGTCCCCCCGGTTGACTGACTGGGAGCGTTTGCTGCTTCTGAAGGTGCGGGACAGCAGCCCTGGTTTGGGTCCCGGGGAGCCTTCCTTGGTTTCTGGCTCCCTAGGAGGTTCTCCTGACCGGGTGCTGAGAAAAGAAGTGTCCCCAAAGGCGTCTCCTCCCCGGCCCACGTGCATGGTGTGGCGGAAGTCCCCCAACGGAGCGCTGATCATCTCTGCAGTCAGGTCGGCCCGAGACCGCCGCTTAGACTGGTTAGAGTTGGACACCAGCTGCTTCAGGATAGGCATGATGGCAGTCTCTTACTTATAATCCACAGACAGAAATGAAACTGGTTCACAAGTTGATGCAGTGAGAGTTCAGTTGAGTTCCTTCCAGAGTTCAATGGAAACTGTGTGGGATGTTGTCAAAGCAAGTATAATTCCAGGTGTTTGATGTGTGCAGCCATTATGGTCCTCCAGAACAGCATCAGGCTCAGGTTCCAGCTCACTCTTGGATCAGCCTGTGGAGAAGAAGAATTGAGAGAATTTATGCCACATCATTATGTAAACCAAGCCCAACACTGAAACTTGGCAGGCAATGTGGAAACTAACAACTAATAACATCAGACAGGATATCTGATGTGCTAAATTATTCCGCAGGAGTTGTAACACCACTTTAACTGCTTCTCCAGTGAGCTACAGCTATTCACTTCTCATCCCTTTCTCTCCTGTCCTGATCTGCATCAACTATGGAAACTTTTGTTGCCAGGGCTTTGAAACGAAGCCTCACTTGAGCGGTTCCAAACTCTAGCAATAGCTTTTTAGATTCTGAGGTCTGTAAGGGTGTTATGTAATAGTGTTGAAAAGCTTTCTGGGATAAAGTTGACAGCACTTTCACTTTACTTCAACCCACTAATAATAACCCCAGTGAAATTTGTCATTGCAATACATCATACCATTCAAATGTTTTGGTCCAATAGCACTTCTGATACATTTTTGAACTCTTTCTAAAACTGCTGATAGGCTGTTACTGTGCTCCGATTTTGGAGGGGCTGCAGTGTCTGCTGTCACTGCTGTGCTTTAGTTCCCATTTGGGCCCCTGGCTGTTATATAACCAGCAAGACACAGGATACTGTGAGCCCAAACAGTTCAAGCTGCGAGGAATAAAAGAATGAAGAAAAAAGAATGAAGTGGAACAGCATTTCTTCAGCTTGGATCAACTTACAGCACAGCTCAGAAGTCCAGAGCTGCTACATTCTGCTCTAAACCTTCTATCATCAAGAGATCAAATGTCTCTACAGCTAGCGCTTCCTATTTTTCTCTCCATTTATGCCTCCATCTCTTCAGCCTTGAAGGCGATGTTTAAAGGCATCCAAGAGAATATCTTGTTCTATCTATCACAGTCTCATTATATCTCTTTTCTATTGAACACACATCCATGGATAACTCCAAATACAGTTGTACCTCAGCTCTAGTGATAGCACAGTGACAGATTACTGTGCGAGGCTGCTTTAATGTGAGGAACCCAGTGATAACGCTACACTAGGTGTGCATGATTTACTGCATGACTGATCTTGATTTCACCCAAGTCACTTTGATCTTCAACCTGCCGCAATGATCTATGACTCAGTAAGCTGATGATATGGGTCAGTTCAGCTGGGGCCAAACTGTCCTCAAGCCACCACTGACCCCGGCCTTGAAACATGATCTCAACACAGAGTGGCGTGGAGAAGCAGTTTAAACGCCCACGAGTAGGCCAGCCACAATCCACTAGGTGCATGTGTAAATGACATCAACAAGGGTTTCAATTGTTGCAGCCAGACAGCTATCCCATCATTGTCAGTGTTTTCAAACTGGAGCTGAAGCCCACGCTCTAGGCCTGTATGCATGCCCCCTGAATGAATGAGGCTTCAGGCAACAATATTCCAAAGAAACGTCACCCGTGAAAACATTTGCATCGCTGACAAGAGCCCATTCAATTGGAGAGGCAACTGTAGCACCAGAGAGAACAGAGGGGGTTTTGATAGATGATAAGCTAAAGCTGTTTTTTTTTTTTTACTCTTCTTTCAAAAGACGGATCATCCCTGTAGAGAACTGAACTCTCTCCATTGCCAAGGTTTTATCTTCTTTGTTCAGCAATTTCATACAAGCTTTCTTCAGTGTTTCTGGCTATCCTAATGGGGGAGTTGCGTTGCCCCCTCAACAAAAAAGACTATTTACACAAAAGAAGAACTAACATAGAGTAAATGCATTAACAATAGTACTTTAACAGGAGCTATTAAGGGTTCAAGTTTACACCCAGGCCCACAATAACTGGAAAGGGCTATCCGTTACCAAAGCACTTCATAGAAGCAACTGAATGCCAGCAAATTATGTCATTATAGCTCAGAGCAAACACTTATCAAGGAGGTCCCCCTAAGTAGACAGTGTTTAGATTAATCCAGGGTGATTTTCCATTAGCTAATATTAGCCAAACCCATAATTACATAACTTCCTTTGCTTGGCATTACAATCAGTAAAATGCTGGCACCTTCATTATGAGCTAATTTAGTGTAGAATACAATGTGTCACCTTTGTCCTTGGCTAAAATAACCAGCTTTCACACACAGAACTCAACGGCCAAACCTGCCTTTTTCTGTAATGTACTATCAACATCTTCCTTTTCAATCAGATTCAATATGTTAAGCGATCTTAGTCCAATTAAAATAAATATACCATCATCATCAGACATTTATAGTACCTGGCAACAAGGAGTCATGACATGTGGGGTAGATTTGTCAGCCTTTTGTCTAAATCAGGCTGTGACTGACCAGTCGAGACGACTCGTATGTTCCTCGCTGCTTCTAGCTCTCCATTTCTCTATGGCAACACACCACTGGCTACCCAGCGAGCTTCCTGTCTCTAAGCCGGAGAGAGAGGGCGTCCTTTATCCCCTACAGGGTGAGATCACCTCATTCAGATGGATTAACCCTTCCTCCTGGCCACATGGAGGGCAATAAGACAATCACCACAATGCCATAGTAGCAGGGGAATGCTTTTGATGTGCTTTGTCATTAGAAAACATTCAACTTCAGCATAAAAGACGTCGGTGGGTGCTCAAATATCAAAAGGTGCAAACCTCACACCTTGGGTCATTCTAGGAAATGGCCCATTTCATTTCTTATGGGGCCCCTTGGTGTTTGATGAGGAATAGTTTCAAACCCCCCAGGACCATCAAGACCCCATTATTGTGTGCATTACAAAAGAAGAAGAATAGCCCGCAGGCAGTGCTGTCATATTCAGTTCCAACCTTTCAGTCCTTTTTTAAAACACAAATCATGAAGAATGGCAGTGTCAAGTATATTCTACAGTTTCAAAACAACATTCCAGAGACCAGTGGTTTAAAGAGTCAGTTCTACTCTTGAGCCAAGGCACATAAAAATGCAGTTGTGTTCAGCGCTGTTTCACTTCAGCGTCTAGACAGCTACAAAAACACAAAATCAAAGCTCTGCCATTTATCTTTACTTAGACATTGTGCCTAAGTCAAAGTGGTCACCAGGGATTCCAGTCCCGCCTGTATGGCCCATAACGGGCTCTCAGTACAGAGCTGGGGGCAAAATTCCATCTCAGCACTCGTTCATGAGCTCCCAGAGCTGGACAGACAGGCAGGCCATACTATCCACAGCTATCAAAATCCAGACAAAAACACACACATAGTAAAGCATGTTGGTGTTACAGCTTGAATTATACACAGGGAGAAGTAATGAGCACTATATCACATGTTTGTAGTTGGGAATAGTTAGACTTTTTGCTTCAGCCAACGTGCCAGCCAGTGACGACGGCTTTATGTAACCGAGCACTGGAAGCGCCACATGACACCAGCTCAAACTGAGACAAGTGGCAACAGGGCCATGAATGATTAAGAGCATCTTATGTCGCCCACAGTCTCTGACTCGGGCAGAATGACATCACAACAACTGCCATGTTCGTCAACGTCAACTCTCACTCTTGTAATCCCATGGGTTGCATCATGCGCCACTCAATCCTCCAATATCCCACGCTACTTTCTCTCTCTCCTTCCAGCAGATGCACAGGCATACGGGGCCAGACTGCTGAGGCTATCCACTCTCAGCATACATACACTGACTGCACACATTTGCTGGTTTTATTTTAGATGCCATTTTAATTTTTCAACAGAAAGACAGAGAAAGAGTGTATCATTTATTCAAAAGGTGGAAGCTACCATGCAAGTATAATATGAAGCCAGTTATACAACAGTTGAAGAAATATAGCAATTGTCTGGTGGGTTGTATTGCTGCCTATTAGAAACTAGTTTGAATTGAATTTGTAAGAAAAATATGCTTCCTCATTTACTATTAATAGGCTTTGAACTTAAGTTAGAGCTCATTGTAGCTCCTTGTAAGCTTTTCTATGTTATTCCTTTATCATCAAAACAACCCTAACTGCACTAGTTTCCTGAAAACCTTAAGCTCCACTGGGCAACTTTGCACATTGGTGATTCCAACAAGAATTCAATACCTAGAAATAATGTAATGTGAAGTCAGTAAACTGCACACAGCATGCTCGTGTTTACCAACCCAGCCAGTCTGTGATCACTTTAAACCAAAGGATACCAAAGAGATGTGAGAGGCAAAAGATGTGATGTTGGTGAACTCAGCTTTCTCTCGAAAGAGCGCTGGCTTGCTGCTGTTTGTTTGTATTTCACTCTTAAGTTATGATTTGTCATTTTCTGTGGGCAGAGAAGTTTCCATACCCAACACCAGAATTTCATTTGGGCAACTAGGGCGCATCTAGGGGGGCCCAATTAGGAGGGATGGGATGCTCTTCTCTATTGCAGCAACACTTAGTGATTTTTAGGTCGATAGGATGGTTGTATTTTTACATAAAAATCTTGCCTAGTGCAGCTTTAAGTCCTCAGTTGTCCATTTTATCCAAAGATATCATGTGCAACACACAGGCTTCTCTGTCTGAGCAATAAGAAAACCTCTGCTTTGTTTAACCTTGAACTAGCTACAATCCCCTCCATTGTTCACACCGTTAACAATAGGACTGGGCTGTTCTATTGTTGGCAACATTGAGGTGCAAATGAAATTAGGAGTTACGGCATCAATAAGATTTCTAATCAATTAATCAATGGAGCTGCATAAGAATGGCAAGTTCTCAACTCTGACAAAGGAACTCGGCAAACTTCATTTGCCGCCACTTTGGGAGGCCCATGACCCTGAGCCCAAAAACCTGGTTCCCACGGGGTGAGAGGCACAAGAGCATTGAAATAACAATGCAGAAGGCCCAATATGTCCCTCAGTAGTATCATGAAGAAAAACACAATTAAACAACAAAATGCATTTATAGTGTTTATGTCTCTGCAAGTTATGCATGATCCATTGCTTAGGATGTATCATTATGAAATTAGTTGTGGAGGCAAAAAAGTGACTGTCACAGTGGCTCAAAGTAATGAGCTGCTTCATGCTTTCTTCTGGCCCAGTCTCAGAGTGCTCAGGGTCGATTCCCCATGAAATCCCTTACACAGTGCATCAAAGCAGCAGGGACGGAAAACAGAAAATGGCTTACAGTGGCACTAGAGCATGGCGTCGATGGCCATTATCACAATTAATTTTCTATATTTAGAGAAAATTCTACAAGGCTTGTCATATCCACATTTGCAACAGGCTGTAATTGTGAAGAATAAGGAAACCCAGAGGCCTCATCAACCTACATCCTGTAGCTGTCGCCTTGGTGTGAGCTTATTAGCAAAGCTCCCATCTCACCTCACTGTATGGTGCCAACTTATTTACCCATGCTCCTCAAAGTGCCTAGCAGTACAACATTTACTCATTTTCTTCAATTCACGTCTTAGCCTACAGCTAAAGAAATATCCAGTTTACATGGCGTGCAAGCTCATCCACATGCTTTGTCTACCATCTGAAACAGTGAATCTGAGGGATGTCAGTCGAAGATGTAAAGCAAGACAAGTGGCAGTTTGTAGCAGGTAGGACAATGAAAGTAATATGATATAATACTCTGGAACTGTGCACCAACCTGTCATTGTCAAATTTCTAAGTAATACATTGCATTAAACTGTCCATTGTTCTCTGTTAGTTACTACCTGCTACAGAAATAACCAGTTTTTCCTGTTTAACTTCATATCCGCTTGACTAGCCCTTGTATGACAAATGTCAGAAATATCTTGAACATCAGATGAAAGAAAGTGAAATATAAGAAGGAGATGGTGGACGGCCTCGTCACCACGTGTCCGGGAACACAACCACTGGGACACAGGTGTTACTCTAGCTATCAGCAAATATGATCCCTCAGTAAACAGATCCAGTGCATGTAAACACTGAGGGAGGGGAAGGGTAAATGCTGCATTGGGGGGGGGGGGGGGGGGGGGGGGGGGGGGGGGGTGTACAGTCACTTACGCAACACTGCCACAGCATGTATTTTGAGAGAGAAATTAACAAGATTAGCAACAACGGTTCCTACTTCGTTTTTGGAATTAGTAGATTGGACTATGGACTATAGCACTTTCTATACTGACTTGATGCAGCTGACCAAAGACAAACAGCTTAGATTACATGAAACTTTAATGGTTTGAGATAAGAATGAGAGAGAGAGAAACAAGTAATTACAACTGAACATGTTCAGAATAAAACTGAATTAACTAGAGGCACTGGAGCTGCCTAATGTCCCGCAATAAGAGACTTTAACAGATTTACAGGTTTACAGTAAATGTGCGAGTGTGCATCGCTAACTATTCACATTAGCATGTGTACAGATACAAGAACACACATACGGAAATGTCTCTAGATGTGCAAATATGCATGAGATTTACAGATGGCGGTAACAGCATGACCTGACACATGTAACATGGTGGGCGTGAACAGAGGTCAGGAGTGAGGTACTATCATTACTCTGGTCTGTGTAGTGAGTGCTTTATCCTCAGAAGAGGTTGACAACATGGTGAACACTCATCATGTTCACGTAAAAAGGCTTTGCCAGACAAGTTCGGACAGCTGAGCTGGGAAAATATACCCACCTCAGCAGGACTGCTGCCGGAGTACTACAGTAGGCCCTCTGTGTATGTGTGTGTGTGTGTATTTGTGTGTAAACTGGAGTGAACCAACCTCCAGGGCCCCAATGCCGCACAGGCAGAAACAAAACCACAGGAGGATTAAGGGCAACGCGTTCAACGTGAACAAATAAAGCCAGCATGCCTGAACCGGCCTCCGCACTGTGTGACGGGAGCTCAGGACCGCAAACACCACCCCTCCCCCGTCCCAAAAAACACAAACAAACCCTAACCCCCACCACCCATCCATCCCTCCTCTGTCATGGTCCAAATCCATCTTATATTCCACTGGTGTGTTGCACAAGCCCCTGTTAGCTGGGCGCGGCTTTGCCACTGCTGACCCCGTAACACCTATGTAACACACTCACCATGTGATCATGTGGACTGATGTTTTTTAATCTTTACAAATCCTAACGTCCCTCAGCAGAGGAGAGGCTTCCAAGTGATTTTTTTCCTCTGTTTCCAGCCTGTCATCATGCTGGCCCTTTATAAAGCTGTTACTCCTGCATGGTTGGACAAAGCGTGTGGTCAGATACCGGGTGGGCTGCCATGCTGCGCTTCAGCCGAGAGGGAGAAGAGGAATCCTGGCTAAGAACCAATTAGATGGATGATGAACATGTTTCTTACTTGTTGAATCTGCCTTCGCACATGACAAGTCTCCCGAGGGCTTGCCTTGGAAAAAAAAGGTTCCCCTCCCCTAGATCTATGAATAATATCCTGTGTGAAAATGTTGTGGCCTCTTCTTCCCCTTAAAGGGCCGATAGAGAGGAACCTGGAACCTTGCCAGGGAGGGAGGGGCACAACCTTTTCGCTTGTGGAGCAACATTACCACAGGGACTTTTGAAAAGGAAAAGCACAGACGGGGGTACTGAAGAGAAACACGCCCTCAGAGGAGTGGTGGAGGGTGGCACCGCTTTGGATTCACTCCCTGGTTATTCATGCCAACACGGTGACAGAAGTTCTTTCACAGAGTCCTGCTGCATGAAATGTACCCAAAGTCTCATTAGGCCTACAGAGTAAGGACAGAGGGGGAACTGTACTGTGATGTCTGTGTGTGTGCGCGTGCATTTGAGTGCATGTCCAATTAATCACTGAAGCCCTCTCTCCATCAGCCTCTGACGAACAGACAGCACTCTCGCCTAGTATCAAAGAGCAGAACCTGAGCCAAGAAGTTGAATCAACACTCCATCAGCTGCTGGACAGTAGAGCAAAGCAGAGTTTCTATTGAGGATTGCATTAAATAAGAGAGTCAGTACAAAACACTCTATTGGATAAGAGATGCCCACACAGCCAATATCATACTTCTTCATTCTAGTTAATAAGTGCAATAGTACGATGACAGTGTACAAAATTTGCCCGATCCCAGGAGTTCATTTACCGTAAAGGCTGTTGGTTTTCCCCCCAAAAGAGGGAGTGAGAGGCGGGCCCATGGAGAACATTCAGTGTGACTCAGAATGAGGCCTTGGGAAAAAAATGTGCCAAATCACCAGAAAGATAGGCGATATGCAGATAACAGTGTGGCAAACAGGGAAAAGCTAACACAGCAGTTGCTGCACACAAACACACGTGTGCACATGCAAACACGCAACCTCCGGGCTCCACGCGGAGAGGGCATTCACTGACACATACACACATGCACACACACGCTGCGGTGAAATCAGTTGGAGGCTTTTCACTGCGACTGGAAGATAAGTGTCTGTGTGGACCGTTTCTGCAATGTGTCAACTTCTCAACAGCTCCTGCTCTTTTATCAGTAGTTCCACTGAAGCCAAACACACTGGCTAGAGAGCGGCTATAAAGGCCCGGGGTACTGAGCCCTTACTGACAAGATGAGATAATAAACCCCATGATGCTAACTTTAACGACACCAAAGGCAGTCAACAAAACACTCACAGACAAAAGATCTACCGTCTAACAAAGAGCACACGGCCCAACAAACATGACCACTTCAACCCTATAATACCAACTCACACCAGTTGACGAGCTGAAAAGCTGAGAAAATAGGGCAGCGATAAAAGCTGACACGCGTACACAGCTCCTGTCCCCCGTAACACGCATTGTTTACGTAATTGCATCCTCGCTAAATGTACCTGCATCCACTAGGGGTCTGGTAAGTGCTGGGTGTGAGGAAGACACTGTGAGCGAGTGTGTGTGCGTGCATGGCCTCTCCGCAGTGACTCTTAGGGAATGTCCAGCTAAGCAGACGAGGATCAGTTACATCGCAGCTCACCTACACACACGGCAGGCTGTCACTTCGCCCGGATAGAGACAGAGTGGAGACGGGACGTTTGGCAGGAGGGGAGCCTGTTGTAATTGGATATAAGTGGTACCTCAAAATGATTCCCAACATTGTTCCAGCCAAGTCAATCAGTATATGCGCTATAATGTAATGTAGGCTAAACATAAGCATGAGCACAATTTTATGGAAATCTTCAGGGTAGCCTGGTTTGACAGCAGCATGCAAATGAGCTCTAACTGATATTACCAAAAGCATGGGAAGCAGATTACATCTCAGACTCACATCAGACTAAACCATATATAATACAAAGCTCTTTTAAAAGCTGTGGGTCTGTTGCCTAGATCCAATCCGATGATAAACATGCCCAATGTTTGAGAGCTTTCGGGAATCAAAGAGCTGCATCATAACCTGATTTAGACAGGAAAGTCCCTCTTAGAAGTCCGTGTCATCTCACCACCATCCAGGCATCGTCCTTTTGGTTTCCTTGAAGTCAGCTTTCTGTTATGGTTTACTATTTGGCATTGAAGTAGCAACTTAGATTTCTTCTTTCTTCTTTCCGTTTGCAAAGGGAGCGCATGCAGATGGCCTTCTGCTGTGGCTGTGTTTACATGTATGCAGTGTGTGTGTGTGTGTGTGTATGTGTTCTTGTGTGTGCGAGGGGACCAATAAGCTCAAAGTCCATTAACGGCTCTTCACTCAAACCGCCTTGCGTTGCCGACAGACGGGCGTGTTTGGGTTCAAGGGTCATCAGGGAGATTTGGCCCTGTTCCCCGAGTGTGTGTTCAGAGTCACATTTGGATACATCGGGCTTCTCTCTCATGGCTCAAACACACATACACATACACACACACACCCTGTCTGTTCCTAACAGCCAGACAAAAAGTCACCATAACTAAGCAACCTACATGTCACAATGAGCACAATGGAGAAGAAATAACAACAAACAAAGCAAAGCCTCTGATGTTAAGTAAGATAGGAGCCAAACCCTTCTGGCACACCCAAACCACATGCAAAAGGACAAGTACACATGCATTGCACACGCACACGCACACACACACAACAGGCCTGAGAACTGACCCACATGATATATAAGGACACCCGCTATTCACACCGATTCACAGTCACTTAATACAAAGAGACAAAGGGCTGCGATATTTATCTAAGTATCTAAGTATTGTTACCATTGACCATGTTCCATTCCCAGCACTAGACTGCTGGCCTGGGTCTGTCCTCCAGAGGCTGGAGCAGGATGCTGTAAATCCAGCCTTTATTCATAAAGAAGCCAGTAATTCTCACAGGATTAGAAGAACAGACAAAAAACCAAGATAGTAAGCTATAGTTTTGTGTTTCTGTTTCCCATCTCATGAACACCACTAGATTCCCCAGCTTGAATTTGTCCTCTAATGGGCACGGAGGTGACCGAGCCAGCATTCCTCCTTTGTCTTTTCAGCGGCAGTACGCTTGAGAGAGACCACCTGTTTCTGTGTCCATACAGAGCCGCAGAACAATGAAGGCTCACTGAACTGTGAACGGGCCAAAGCCCCGACCTGAGCGGCCAGCTGCACTCCGCCAGTCATGTGTGTTTTCAATACATATGACCCAGCCGGTGTCCGGTCCTCACATATTGCACAACCAAGCAAGCGGCAAGGCCCTGCTGTCAAAGCAATAGTGTGTCAGTGACTGTGGGTGGAGGGGGAGAGCTTAATGCAATCATACTTAGTTAATGCTTAACCACGTTTTCCACAGCCGCCTGCATTAGTGCTGTCACAGATGACAGAGAAGCTATTGAACTTTGATGTTGGATTTCAATAGAAATCTACAACAAAACCTAGCAGGTCCACTGACTCTTATATTATGTTTCACTTACACAGGTAAGGCTACACTGTTGAGACAATAAATCTGCCGTAATTATACATCTACTGCTGGGTTATTATCAATTCATTTGAAATGGTGTGAGCACTGCAGTTGCTCTGGTTTAATTACACGGGGAGATGACAATTTATTCTGCTTATAAAAGCAAAAATGTGAGGCTTTCTAAGGGAGCGCTCTTTCTACACAATGTTGTTCTGTTAGTGCCACTTATGTCAGCATACTGCCAAGTCCTCACCAGCATGTTGAAATCACAATGGAGCTATGACACACGTTTCAAAATATGTTTGTGTGTTCTGGTTACACAGAAGAAAGGATTCTGAGGATCTGCAGGGGAGGTGTGTCAGCTGATGGAGGACAAAATGTTGTTCTCCGGCGGTGAATTTCGGTCCAACAGAAACCGCTGATGATGTTTCGGAATGCGAGACCAACCCACGGAGCTGCCTCCCGTCCGGCTTCAGCTTCACTGCAGTTGGCTCATCTCCGACATGATAATAAGGTATTATCTCAACCGGTTTCACAGCTTTTAACAATACCCCGCAGCCATAAGCAATGAAGGGTGCTGAGAGAGTGCAAATTACATACTATAAGTGTACACTAACTCTTTGATTGTGATTATTTGTTCTGAGCAACAAGTTTTTTAAGGTGAATCATATGTTCTGGAGTTCTGCAGTCAGTCAAATAACCACTGGTCTCGTCAAGCAGGGGATGAGAATGTTTCAGTGTGGAGCATCGTTACACCACACAGGAACATGAGGCTTCCTGCTGAACCGGTTATTTACCACCACACATTACACTGACAGTAACCAAAACAAGCACATATCTGAGCAATACAGTGCCAGGTGCGTACAGGTCATCGCTAAAAAAAGGACGACTAGAGGAAGCGGCCCTTTTCGGGGAAGAGCCATGATATACAGTTGTCAACGGGACAGTTCAGGGCATGAGGGGCCATTGAAGCAGACTCTGCTAAGGTTTCACTTTGGGTAATAGAGTTACAGCCTAGCGACAATTGGACATGGAATGTCGATGGGTTTGCATTGGGGTTAGCTGCAAAGTCAACTGACAAAGTCTAGACCTCTTCCGAGTTTCATTCCAAAATTAGATATTCACTATTTGAAAAAACACAACACCTACTCTTACAACATGAATGATATCACAAAATGAAAACACATTAAGACACTTTTTTGAGAACAGTAAGGAACTTAATTCCTTGGTTGACTAAATGATAGCACTTTTACAGACTGGATCCTCTACATTTTAGAGATATTCAATGATGAACTTCAGATGATATTTTGTTTCCGAAATGGATACATAGCATTTTGGACTTGAACTCTTAACTTGTTTAAGTTCACAGTTAATTTTCTTCTGTGAAAAGGCTGAAGACAGTGAAGTAATGCTGCCTTTTGCTTTCCATGCAAAGAGGGTTCAAAGAATAAAGTCAAACATCCTCAGCATGATTGCTCTTCAGTTCAAAAACCTCTGTGCTTTCTTTTCAGGCTTGGTGGATCCTGTAATTGTCTGAGACAAAACAAGCCTCCGCAGGGAGTTCACCGTGAGCCTCAGTGCTGTCCAACATCAACAGCTGAAAAAGTGAGGCCTCCTTCAACCGGTGAAGTGATTAATACTTCACAGAAATCTATTATGCACACAGATATAGCCTTCACTCACTACTTCCACAGAATAGTGTTCAGCTTTGGTACTCTGGAGTCACTCAGTGGACTCTTGTATGTATTTATGATGTATGACAAGTGGACTCAGAGGCTGCCATTTTGAATTCTGACCAATGCAATTAAGACTTATCTTAATCTTATCTTAACCAAAATATGACCCTATAGCTTTGGGCAATGTCACCCTCTTTGTGTTATTTCTCAAAACAACACAATCAATTTTTCTTCAATTATCAATTATTGTCCACAGCTCAAATTCTTTCTATTATGGCTTTTATTATGGTTATGGCTGACCCTCTGTGCAGGTAAACCTAAACATGTTATCAATAAATGGTGCAAAGTGAGTTCTCATGTGCTGTTATTTTTGCTCAATTCTGTGACCTTTTCTGCGGGCCAAGTAATAGTAACAAGGCCCTTCAGAGACCAAATGTCAAGACATTCTCCCATCATTCCATCTCAGTCTCCTATGGAGCCTGGGATAAAGGTGGGTGGACTGCCAAGTCCGCAAACAATTTCCATAGGCATTTCCTCAAGCATGGGAAGCATGGGCAAATAAAACAGTCATAATATAGTCTATCTCATCTGACTCTAGTTAACTGATTCAGTCATTCACTGATGTGTACACAAACATAAACTCCATGCTTTTACAGTTATAAAGCGTCTCTCCACAGAAAAAAAAAATGTTGATTCACTGTTGATTCACCGGGGAGTTAATTGCCATCCAATGAAAACTCACTGCATGCAAAATTGCCTGAAGTCAGCGCTTTTATGAGAAACAGGCTGCAAATGAGTGGGAGGGACCCCCCCTCACCCCCCCTCACCCCACCGCCGCACTCCCCTCTCTCCGATGCAGACTGTGAGGAAATGACCTCAGAGCAGTCAGAGGCGGGCAGGTAGCCAGCGTCTTCACTGCAGCAGGATCCTCCAGAGCGAACTGAAATAGCCTCCGCCGTGAGCCCCGAGAAACAGTGTCAGAGATGAGACACGCTCTCCCTGCCCTCCCCGCCTCTGGAGGACACAATGGATCTTGATGGAGAGATAACCGTCTGGCAGCTCTGGGGAGCCCGAGACAATAAACTGAAGGAGCTGAAAGGTCTGGAGCGAGTGTGTGTGCCAACGCAGCGCATCGTCATAGGAAAGATGCAGGAAAGCAGGGGGGGGGGGGGGAGGCCAGAGAAGTCCAAAGAGAGAGAGAGGGTGTGTGAGTATGTGTCAATGCACTCCCACTCCATCAGACCAGCTGTTAGGCATGCTAATGGTCAGGCAGAGTCTGACCTTGGCCTAAATCTCTCTAGTCACTGTGACTGCAATAGCACTTTGTTCCCATTGCCTCCTTTCTCCTTATCTTATTAGAGCTACCAGTGCCGCATGGGGTAAAATGTTTCATCTAGCAAAAAGACAAATACTGACCTTGGGGCTTTTAGGGTTTGGTTGTGAGATGGTGTGTGTGTGTGTGTGTGTGTGTGTGTGTGTGGGTGTGGGTATGTATGTGTGTGTTGTGTGTTGTGTGTGTGTGATTCCCCATGGTGTCAGAGGGCAGGAGTCAGACAAAGACAAAGCCAAGCCCATTAGTCAAGATGTCCACACACTTTTGTCCAGAGTAACGGTTTTTACAGGAAGGGAGGGTTGATTACTGCACATAGAGGAGTGTGAGGGATAAAACTGAGCTGTAGACTTTATGGTCAGTGGAGTTAAAGTGAAACGCACACTTCTGCCTTCAATTAGAGCATGATTAATGAAGCCGGGAAGGTATTAGCTAAGATGGTAATGCTACAGTAAATCACCCAGTTCATCAGACATGATGACCACAAGAGCCAAGTGCCAAGTTTGTAAACACAAACAGGAACAATGACTTAATGAAGCGGAAAAACTGCCAATTTGAGGGAGGGGGAGGGTAGCAGTAGTTTGTTAAGCTTTTGATAAATGTCCAAACATATTAAAATACCATGTGTGCTTTTGTTTCCCCATTGCAGAGTATTGTTACGTAACTCTCATTGAGGAGCACTGATGCTTCTAAGTCCCATCTGGCCCACTCTGATTAAACCGTACACATCAGACTGTCCCATAGCTGGAGACAGTTATTCAGGACACCTATTTTGGACTCTGCAACCTGGAACCCCATTCTGGTGATCTAAAAGCTATATTAGTGGCTCCAGAGGTCTGGCGACCCCCAGGGGTCCTTAATGAGGGTTTCAGGGCGTCCCAGTAAAATGAGGAACAGTTTAATTTCACTATTGTTTCACTCCATAGAAGTTAGCATAATGGGAGAATGTATCATCTCATAACAATTCCATACTAACTCATACCTGACAGAATAAACTCTTCTCAGGCGAGCTCCCTTGGGACAAAATCTGATCAAATGGAGTCTGTGGTCTAATATTTGAAGGTCCATGGCATGAAAAACTTTGGGGGCCCCTGCGCTATTTCATGGCCCATATAAGACAGATTGGGTGGCTGCTTCAAAACTGGTGATTTTTTCTCATAGCAGACCAAATAGTAAAGTTCCCCCAGTGGCCCAGCGTTTATAAGACGAGGAATCAGCGTGAGTTAAATTTCCACATAACTCTCTATCTCCCAGATCTGGCAATCCAGGGATTTCCAAACTAGTTTGTAACAAAGAATCGCGCGCGTCGGCCAATATTTTAACCTTATCACTTTTAACCTGTTCAGGCAAGTCGAAGTTCAGTTGACATTGATGTGGTGACAAAGCAACTTCGATGATGATAGGGTCTTTTTCGTTTTTTATCCTAGGACTGGGTGATGGGGAGGGGAGAGGGGTCGTTGTTGTGCGGGCTGTTCTTGCTCCATATGGGACAGCCGACAGCCCGACTGAGACTGGCAGGCGCTGATTGTCCACAAGCAGATTTGACATTCAAATGAGATGCAGATTTTACACACTTGGCTATACTTCACCCTAGCTCTGTTTCCTGACTTCACAGAGTAGGACTTTTACAAAATTGCACCTGAAAGTTGCCTACAGCGAAATAATTATCCAAACTCGTCATATAATTAAATAAGTCTAACGCAAATAGGACAATACAATATCACATTTCATTTTCAGACTTAAAACAATGATCATTCATGGAGAAATGTTACCTTGCTGGTCCTTGCGATGGGGAAGTTTCAGGATATATTATTCCAATCGAGTTTCCCAAAGGCGCAGAACAAAACCGAAAGCCGCTGAAGTGAAGCCCGTCCGCTGAGACACTACGAGTTCATTTGGGTTAAACTTCACTCCGGAGCTGAAGAATCGCTGCCGGACGGTCCCGTGTTGGTGCGCAGTCCTCCTGCGTCCGTTCAGTTTGCAGCGCGGCGGCGCACAAAGCGGCCCTCCCCCTCCCCCCTCCCCCCTCCCCTCCTCTGCCTGAGATCACCACCTCCTGCCGCGGCTTAAAGGGCCAGAGCCGTATTTACCGCCGATAGTGACTCCTCACACAACAGGCAGCACTTCAGCTTGGGGCAGCGATAGCCTAGACTAGAGGTTAGACCGGATTTGAATGTAAAACACCCTCCTCCTCCCTCATCAACTACCGCCGAGGTGCCCTTGAGCAAAGCACTTAACACCCAGCTGCTGCAGTGGCGCTGCTTAGTGGCCTGCAGAGGAAGGCTGTGGTTGTGCTGGGCAGTCGTATGTGAATGTGTGTGTGAGGCAAGTTGGTGCTGGTATCAAAAAACATGCATCTTCCCCTGGATAAATAAATGTTACAAAACAATGTACAAAAAGGAAATTAGTCTTTTCATATACTCTTCATTTCCCTCCTATTCCTCTTCATCTTCATCCTCCTCCTCCTCCTCATCATCAACTACTCCTCCGACCATAAAGTACAAGTGCTTGATGCAGGATGTGTGTCTGTGTATGTCATCCTTTGTCCACTCCACAGTGCATGAATTGAGTTCAGATGGTTTATGTTAAGGCACAAGAACAGAAAAGACAGAAAATATTTCTCATTTATTTGCATTTTTATTTTTGAAAATAGCGTCTTTGTCATCATCAGATTGCCTCACTGCCATGTCCAGAACCACTAAAGCACTATAGAGCAGCTTCAACTGTGTTTTTGTTTTTTTCCCTCCAAATATGGTGAATAATATAGGCCTATTTGATCACACAGAATACATCCATATGGCACTAAAACACTCAATATATTACAATATGACCTACAGCAGAAAAGTCACACATTGTCACTTTGTAGGTCCATCATCGTCCAGCACTGGCGGCAGTGGAATAAGATGAATGTTCAAATGAATCAGTGCAAAAACATACAGCAGTATTTAGAATAAATTGATTAATTTAGAATTTCACCTCCATGGAGTTTGCTGGACTTTGACTGGATTGTTTATGCTGTGTTTCATATTTTGAAGCGATATGAACTCTGATTTCTTTTCATCATTTCTCCTGGAATAACTGATTACAATATAAATTTTGTATTCTTCCTTGTTTTGTATAAAAATATATATCAAGTTCCTTCCTTTAAATGATAGATATGGTAATTCTTTTTTCTTTTTTGTTGGTCAGTTTTGGGTTTTCATTTGACTATAGTTTAGATTTTAGTGCTAAAGGTACAAGTTAATAAGGTAATTACTGGAAAATATCACTGAAAATATGTGAGAAATGATAACTACTCCCACTCTTTCCCAAAACCACACACACACACACACACACACACACACACACGCACACACGCACACACGCACACACTTACATGCTGAAAGTGTAACTTCATGTAATTTTCTTTTATATGGCCTGATACAGCACATTCTGTCTTGGGCCTATTACACTGGCAAAAAATCAGGAATGTGTGGTCTGAACATGAACTTTAGATACCATGAAATTCAGAAGTAATGTCAGAAGTAATTTTCTAGCTTTGTAGCAAAGGGTAAATATACTGCACTGTACCTCATTATGCTAATTAAGGGCCCAGACATATTGATCTCTATCACTAACTCATGCCATCCATGAAATGTTTTGATCTACAGTAATTAGGGTGATCTTAGTGCCCTTTACTCAAATTATTGTTGACAACCTCCAGATTAAATTAAATAGTGGCCTTTAATTTCAGAGAGATCAGAGATAAATTTACAACCTCTGATGCGTAACACATTCAGATCAGGTAGAAATGGGCTCATGTCTGGCAGTATAATATAGTTACAACACGGTCACCTGGTCCTCATGTGTGAACTTTAACACTTGTTATGTCACTGACGCCCCCCTGTCTGTTACAGCCTGATTCGACCACCTGAAAATGTCATCAAGGTCCTAAACATTATATAATGGACCAATTAGTGGCGCAGAATTTTAGGGCCAGCTCATTTTGGGTCCTTCAGAACTTCAATAAGGCCGTATAGGAATACAAAACTTTGACGGCACATTACCCCGCAACAGGCCCCTTGTTAAATGATTACTTCCTTGTGTGCCTTTGTACCATTTGTTATATAATGCCCATAGCTTGTGTTGTGATACAGAAACATGAAGAGAATGGGGGGCAGAGAGGCCCTCTTTTCCAAATGGAAAAATATCAACTGGACTGACCCACATATGGACAACTGCTACTTCAAAAGGACCATAATGAATGTACTAAATATGACTTCGTTCAATTATTTCAGTGACCTACAGTATATGCCCCAATTATTCAGCTCACTTGGAAAGTGCAGCTTGAACCACACTACACACCCTGGAAACTAGTGTCCGTCCAAACTCGGGCTCCAAGAGGGGTGAGGCCCCATCATGGCTTGGAGCTGAGAGAAGGAAAGCTGGCTGGGGTAAAGAGCCTTACCAAACTGGTTACCCATGGCTAGACAGACACGAACAGCATCAGTACCACGTGCTTTCCCACAATGCACAGTAAGCTTCAACCCAGTTTTAGCTCCCACCAAAATAATGCCTCTAAATGGCATAATGCATTCATGAACTGCAGGCAGGGAACGGTCCCTTTCCCGAATTAGTTTCCTTTCTCCAACTGCCAGCATATCCTCTTCAAATCCCCAAACCGCCCTTAGTGAGGCCCACCACCAACCAAATGAGGCAATTAAATGCAGGGTTTCAAAGCCCTTTGAACTACACCTTCTGTCAGGATCTTTTAATGTTCTAACTGTGGGTTCTCAGAGCTCACTGAGGCTATTTAGCACCTTGGGATCTCTCTTTTAACGGAGACCACCAGCTCCCTCTTTACTCTGTCATTCTCTCCTTCTTCAGAGAGAGAGAGAGGGGGAGACAGAGAGAGAGAGAGGGAAACATTTGAGCAATTGAAACGCCTTCTGTCTGTCATTCTCTCGGAGGGAAATTTCCCCTGTGTTTTTCAAAAAAGGGATTAGCGCGATGGGTGCACTTGTTCCAATTCCCTGTCCTGTCTTACCCAATCCAATCGCTTCCCTACCCTCACGCCTGTGTGTTTAGTAGGTTAGCCCTGGATCAAGTTGACTGTGATCCAATTAGCATCTAACACCATCTGATATCGTCTCTGAACAACATGGTGCTGAGCGTCATTGTAAATATGTGTTAGGACAGTCCTAGTATTGGGACATCTCTGACACTTTGCTGATGATATCATTCCCTATTGCATACAGATAGGACTCAATGTGCAATCTGATGGGTTTTAACAGGGTCAGTTGAGCCAGTGTGGTTGGCGGAAAGAGACCAGGGAACAAATGATGAGCTACTGAACGATTTAGTTTCATTCATGCCTGCTGTGTCATTTTTGACATCAATGAGCGCTGTCACTTGTGATAATCCCTCCATCTACACAATAAAAACTGTAGGAGGGCCAGAGCCCGGGCCAGCCTACTGTAGGTGGTCTGCGGTTCTTTGTTTGGCCTTGTTTGTTGGATGAAGAGAAAAGTGTGTGAGGAGGGCAAGGTAGAGAGAGAAAGAGGGAGCGCTGAAGAAAGGCGGAAAAACATGGAGAAACACAAGACATAATTCTTTTTCCCATCACCACCGAGAACACATAGGCCGCAAAATAAGGGGGATGCAATGTTCCGTGTGCCTTCACTTTGATGGAGTAGGTGTCTGTCCAGGAGCAGAGAGGACGATGGAAAGGTCAGGAGGGGACAGCTGCAGCCAGATAACAGGATTTCACAGCGCCGGCACTGATCCGATTTATTGCTGCCCATTAACACTGATGGGAAAGCTGATGGACACCAGGTTAGGTGGAATTCCACCACCTAATGGGCCATCGTCACCTCATGTGTATCGGTACACAAAACAAACACACACACACGCACGCACACGCAAGCACAAACACACACACACACACACACAGAGACTACAAGGAATCAGATCCTTAGCCACAGCCACACAATAACTTTGTCCTTTTTAGTGTTTTGTTTTGTTTTTATAATTTATATTACATATGTTTATAAAAGTATAGGGCTTTTTGTGCCCATTTGGTTCTGGTGCAAGTTCACCAAAAGGTTCAGAGAAACCAATCTTTAATGTGGCCAACACTTTCTCCTATATGTTGCTATGTGGTATCCCTTACAAAAAAGTCATGTCCCACATCAGTTCAAAGCATGTGCTTTTTGGACACATTTTGGTTTTCATATGAGAGCAATTTTTTTCCATGTTGTATTCTGACATAACGTTTTTACATCAGATGTGAACATTTGAATTCATAGGTGAAAAGTTTTTTTTTTCTTTTTTTTTGCACGTTTTCACCTGCTATTATTTATGGCAATATTTGTTTTGCAGGTGAACATATAATTTCACAAGCAAAGAGACAATTCACAGGTGAAAACATGGCAAATTTCTGGTTACTAGAAGGGCACTTGGAGAGCGCAGACCTCCGCCAAAGTTTGTGCTATTTTTGCTTGTTCGTGAGTTGGATCCGGATCTGCTCCGAAATGTAATGGGTTTTTCCTTGGCCCATGCTACACCCTTTCACGAAGTTTCATGAAAATCGGGCCAGTAGTTATTCCGTAATCCTGCTATCAGACAAACAAACAGACAAACAAACAAACAGCACCGAAAACATAACCTCCTTGGCGGAGGTAACCAGCATGTGTCCAAAAAGCACATCTGTTTTGAATTCACATGTGGGTTTTCACATGTGACTTTTTGGAAGGTATTCCCTGTGTATCTTACACATTCACTGTTTACTGCATCAACTTAGACTAGGTTACCATGGTCACATGAATTCAATTTCAAGGCCATTCAGCATTCAACACCCCTCCCCATACCCATCCTTCACTCCTCCCCTCTCAGCACCTCCCTCCCTCCTCTTACCCCTCTGCTTCCACTCTTCCCCTCCTCCCACCTTCCCTTCACAAAACTGTACAGTTTGCCATTGAGTACCAGCAGCGCTGCCATTGAAAAATAATTTATTTTGGAAATGTACTGTGATCATATATTCATTCAGATTCTGCATGATAAGCTTTTTTTGCGTACAGTGAAATCACCCCACAGAGAAAAAAGCAGATGAGAATATTTTTTTTTTTTAACTATGAAAACTGGGAATACACCACTGAGTCTTCACTATAGCGTTATGAGTGTGCCTTGCAGTGGGGCAGCACAGTGCCAACCTGCTGCGGCGTTATTCCAGGCAAGGTTTACAGTTGCTGCAGGACAGTCTCACACAGTGAATGCTCTGTAAAGCTTACGCAAGAAGAAGTGTAATCACACACACACGCACGCGCTCGCATATACACACGCACACAGGCATTCTACAGTCTTGTTTTTGGGACAGTACAGTTACACCTGCGTTGTAGAGAGTGGTTCATTACACAAGGGGAGAGGTGAGGCAATTCCATGACATCATCTCTTGGCGCTGGCTCAACGCTGCCCCGTGACGGCGGTCAGTGACAGAGAACAGTTGTACCAGCAGAGGAAAAAAAAATCTTTTCTCTGTTTCTTATCAAAAGGGGCCCTCCATACAGTTTGAGCAGAACCAGCAGCTGTGCCCGCATGTGACAGCCCCAGACCACTTCAGACGCAGCCTGTTTTGACTTCCACTCTCGAGTTGGATTTCAAAGCGCGACGTCACCGATGCAGTGGGCATGTGCAGAGTGAGAGGGATGTGTGTGCGTGTGTGTGTGTGTGTGTGTATTGGATACAGCAAAGGGTGGAAAAAATACGGGTGGTATATGCAAATGAATTCACAGCCCATATCTGTCAAGATTAAAAGGAGGCTCTCTTAGCGCCAGGCCAGCTGTTACGATGCCATAGTCACGGACAGCATCAGCAGTTCTGTCACAAACAGCGCCGGGTTTCATAAATATACGTTCCTCTATCAAGGCATCTCTGATCCACTGTAACACACTCACAAGGACTTAAACACTTTCACAGATATACACTTTGTTTCATATCTCCTCAGGATCCTTTGGGCACAGCACAGAGGCATTGACATTTGACCCGCTATGCCCAAACGCTGTCAGACTATGTGTTTGTGTGCTATTGGCCAGTGAGCCGTTTCCATGGAAATTAATGATTGTTTCTCCAATGTCCCCTGAAATGTCTCCGGACCAATCAAGGCAGGCCAACACATTGAAATTAGCTGGATTTGGCCTGAATTTCGCCTCCATGTCTGTCTTTCACAACTTCCTTTGTACATCCAGTTTATCTATCCATCCATCCATCTCTCCAACACTTGTCCTTTCACTTCCACAATATGGCTCCATCATATAGTTATATCAGTCTCCATCGATGCAATCACTGGAGATCCGAGTCTGGATCAGCTCCATTTTGTCCTCTAGGTATATATATAGATATATATATGTTTTCAAAGATTCTTGCGACTTTGTACAGAATCAAAGAGATTCTTAACTTTTTGAATGTGTGTACAGAAGTATAACAAAGAAAAAAGAAGAAATAAACAAAAAAAAGAAGTCATGCAAATCGATCAGAAGGCAAAACAAAAGTGAAAAGATGCTGTAGATGCTATCTCAGTAACTGGTGAGAGAAATTAAAGTCTACACAGGCACACACACACACATTAGAGGAAAAAAAGCACAACAAAAACTATCATACTTTTATCCCGGATGTATACAGAATGACTTAAAACAAAACCAGACGTAAAAAAAGAAAGAAAAAAAAAACCTTGAGAAAAAATGAAAACAGCAGTCATGGAAAGAAAGAAAGAAAGGAAGAAAGAATCAACTGACTTATTTGGGTTGACTGTATGTTATGTAATGCCACGTTCTCCTTCAACAAGATTCGGGTAAATATTTTCAGAAATTTCTATGTCCTTCTCAACATTTTCACACAAAGGAGGAGAAGCCAGCGATGGGGGCCCGTGAGCCGGGGGCTAGGCTGCTGGGGGGCCTGTACAGGGTGCTGTGCTGGCTGGGGGGGTTGGAGCTCTGCTGGGACGGGGTGGGAGTCCGGCTACCTTTGGGCCTGAACAGACTGCCTTGGCCCTGGGGCTGACCCTGGGGCTGCTGGGGCTGGGGGCTGGGCGAGCTGAGCTGGGGCGGCAGCGGGGGCAGAGGGGGCAGGGGAGGCGGGGCGCAGTGCTCCGGCTCGCCCGACTCGGACTCGGTGTAGCTGTAGGCCTGCGCCCGGGATATGCCCTTCTGCTGGCGGCGCCAGGAGTTGTAGTACGTGGGGTCGCTTATGTAGTGGTTGACGAAGGAGTGGGTCTTCTGACGGTTGGGGTCCACCTCGTACTCGCTGTCGCTGCCCTGTTGAGACGGAGAGAGGAGACACAAGTGTGTGGAGTTAGCGTGGGTTAAATTCTGCGGTGCGATTAGGTGGGGCGGTTAGAGATGCGGAGAGGCTTTTAAATGCAAATGGACATGAGGTTATTGAGTTATTGTAGAGTTTCAGAGAAAAGTCACCAAAAGTCATTCGCCCTCACCCCTGTATGAACAACACACACATGCGCACACATGCACGCGCGCCTACACGCACACACACACACACACACACGCACCTTCACAGCACAGCACGTGAACACAAATGGACACCAAAAAACATGAAGAGATGGTTAAAGCATGATTACAAAAGGATGACTTGTTACTGGAGCGTGCATTGTAAACGGACCATCAACACAAGACGGCAAAGGTCAATTTGTCTTCAGGTCTTCGACTTAATCTACCAATCAGTCACTGGATCCAGCTATAGGTTCTGGATGGAAGATCTATGTATCCACTATACACAACACACCAGCAAGACAGGGCAGGGTGTTGTATAACACAGTATGCCACAGGAACCTACAATAGGAATCTGAGGGAGAGGATTGGATGGGGGACTAGCAGTAGGAACCAGTCACCTATCTGGCTACAAACACTCAAGCAGGCAGCCACAGGAACCTCACCAAATGCAGTGGAAGTGTACGTAGGCCACCTGTCCCATACGAAAACACCAGCGCCTCCTATGGGTGAACAAAACAATGGGGTTTAAAGCACCATAAAAGAGATATGACAGATGGCCAAGACTGCAATGATCCCAATGAGCCACAGTGATGATGATGATACTGTAAATATATATATGTATACATATATTTTTTGATCCTGCATTGGATCCACAGATATTGAAAGTGCGCTTTTAGGCGGTCATAGTTAAAGAGCCTAAGCCCACTCTAACAGAGACCACAGTCATTTCCCTTCATGCCTTATTGCACAACACAGTCAGTTTGAATTCCATCCAAGCCGTCTGCAGAGAAATGACAATCATCCTCAGCACATTCTAGTAACTGACCCTCCACCTTGCTGCGGGCCGAGTTAGATACTCTTTTGTACTCATGTCCTGCAACATTCCAGCTGTCACACAATTAGCAACTTGATCATTTAACACTCAGTGGGGATTGCTCATGGTCATCTAATTGCCATGAAAGGAAGCTGCCAATTGACCAGTCACAGCCTGTGATTAATGACCCGGCCACCACAAACTAAGACAGTCAGTCCTAATGCATAGTCATTGCCAATTTACCAAAGAGGCAGCTTGGGATATGCATTAAGTATCTTACAAAAGATACAAAGGCCCATTCTTTTCAGGACAGTTTTGGATTTCAGGTACACCACAGAGATGGTGGTGATAATTTTGAGTGTTTCAAGGTTCTTTTCTCTCTCACCCCCCATATTATCACGTTCCCTCTTTTCACATGCGGCTATGGGTGCTGGCATGTAGACTGACACACTCCAGAACGCTGCTCTCTTGCTGGCTATTGCACAGCACATATGTGATACATATGGCTATAGGATCAGATTCCCCTTTCTCCTCCCTCCCGCCTCTCAACATGCAACGTGTTTCCTATATGCTAAACCCCTATATGAGGTTGTTTTTTTAAACATATGTCAGCAGAGTTAACAAATGTCAAAGTAGACAATGCTCGTGATGAATTATAGGAAAGATAGGTCACGCTTCTTTGATTCTCTCTGATTCCTAACCAAAGGAAACCCCCCCCCCCTCTCTCTTCCTTCCCCATAAATGAATCAAAAGCAGACATTGTGCAAAGCAATCCCACTGCCAATTTGGCCCTCAACAGTCTGAAGTTGATTTAAGTTGCTTGGCAATAACTGTCATGTAGATGATCATGCTTTATATTTATATGTTTCTCTGAAGTGTTCCTCCCAGTAAAGGCACTTCAGACTGTGAGGGGCATCAATGACTGTGTGTGTGTCCATTTGTAATATTGTTGCCCCATTGTGAGCACTTGAGACCTACCAGTGTTGAAAGGCATTCCAGTCATGCCAGTGCATTTAGAACACAAAAAGACAATAACAAGAGCCACTCACTGTGGTCCAACAAGACATTTTGAGCCACTTCAAGTGGCATTACCTCATTCTGAAGGAATTAATACTGCCTCAAAAGATGAAGCACCAGTCCAGCTCTGTGTGTGTGTGTGTGTGTGTGTGTGCGTGTGTGTGTACGTGCCCATGTGTGGCAGTGGGAAAGAGCGGGCGTAGTCCAAGTGTTGACACAGTGGATTGCATCCTACTCCGGCCCACCCCAGCTCAGCCATGGAGTGTGTGAAACAGATGTTGCTTCTCTTGAAACGTTCTAGCGACAAGTATACACCACTCCAATCTTGCCTCCCATTACTCTCGGTCCATTGCCAGTCCTTGTCAGAAAAAACTCAAGGGTCCTACTGAGGAACCTACACTGGAAAAAGAGATGCGTGAAAATATGCCTTTGGGGCAGTATAGCCTGTGAAACAGCTCCTCACTTCAAGACATTACAAGCTAATTAGTAGAGCTGAATGCTGTGAAAGAAACAGGCTTTAGGCATGAAATGCAGCTCCGCACCTAAGCCTCAAGGGAACCCCCACCCTATTTAAGCGAGGATAAGTGTGAGACACACACATACCAGCCAACTGATGTCGATTACTAAATATTTCTTTTCATCACTAGGACTTTAAATTACACAGAGAGAGAGGGATTAATCACTGAATCCTCTTGACAGTATTTTTTTTTTTTAAAAAAGCTGATATTCAGGATCTCTGCAATATGGTTTTCATGTTGACAGCAGCATTTGGTTTCTGCACCAGTATGATAAAGTTATCCTGTCTTTTCTTGTCTACAATTGTGCTAACAACGTAAAAGGGAGAACAATGTGGGAGAAAAACACTGGAAAACAGAAAAAAATCAGACAAGGGAAGTACATCAAATACAGGTCAAAATCACTTGACCTATTTGTCGGAGATAAATTGCTCATTATGATGATAAATTTGCACTTGCTTACAAAAGCAGAGAAGACGGGTGTCGAGGCACAGAGACAAACTAATTCGAAGAATTTCAACCTTTGACCTCGGTGGTTAGAGTTTAGCAGAAATGGCATAAGCTGTCATCTCTGATAGGGCTTTACTCATCAGGCGCTGCACTGGAACACAAGCTATGGCCTCACATCTTCAAATTTGTGACGTGCTTGTTCTCTCTTTCTTTTATCTGCCTTCATGTTGTTCTGCAAAGCACCTTGTGATGAGCTTGTTTAGTTAAAAATGCTTTGTGACTGAATCTGACTTTGACTTGACTAGGCTTTATGAGATGGCGTGAGACAGAGACAACCTACTCATGGCTAGCTGGGCCCCCATCCCCCCCGCGGTACATGCATACCCCAATACCAGAGAGTGGGCCAGTCCTTTGTCCTTCAGTTATGGATTATTACAGGGACGTGGGGGAGAAAAGGGGGGCTGTGCTATTTCACTCTCATTGATGTAGTGAAAACAGCGGGGGGTCCCCAGAGACAAAGACAAGGACAACGTATGGGGGGGTGGGAGGGGGTTTGGAGGGTGTGTGTGTGTGTGTGTGTGTGGGGGTGCTCTGTCAGATAGAGTCTTTAATCATGATGACATCCCTTAACTGCAGATTAGAAAGTCCTGACATATTTACAGTACATACATTTGTGTCTGTGTCAATTTATGGGGAGGGGAAAAAAAAGATGAGAGAGGAGAAAAAATGGAACTGGGAGGATGTAAACATGCTTATGGAAGCACACTGAGATGCCTGCTGCGTCTGAGTCGAGCTGTATATCATCATAACAGACAGGGATATAGGCCTCCTTAGCAGCTCCAATCCCCTTTCACCAGCACCAGAGTGTTTTCGCTTCATGAGAACAATATTAATCAAAGGGATTTGGGATTTTTCACTGTCCTGTTGTGTGATGTCAGGCCTTAGTGCTGTCCCAGTCTGGCAGACATATTTTCGAGCAAAACTCCCAGTTTTAGGTCATTCAGTCTTATCATTGTGATCCATTGTCAGTTTAATTCTTGATAAGAATATAGTTTATGGGACGAATCTAATCTTTATCACATATCATCCTCTCTTTCTCACCCACTGTCCCTGTCTCTCTCCACTATCCTCTGTCTCATAAAACACAGATGCCAAAAAATTATGAAAAAAAAAGAATCTAGTTTATTCACAGTCTCATATTTCTCTTCTATTCTGGGCTGTGACATCATGCTGCAGACCGGGCCAGTCAAAACAAAGTGGTGCGTTGTCACTAGAGACAATCCAAACATTACAGTTCTCTGTTGAGCCTCAGCCAAAAGAGCTACAGTAGCCAGCAAGACAAGGAAGGGTGGAGAAAGAGAGACAGATAGACACAGAGAGAAAGAGGGAGAGCGTGTGTGAGAGAAAGCAGACATATTTATTTCTCTCCCACGGAATACCATTCTGTACAGAGAAGAATCTACAGTCCATCTCTCAGTGACTCAGAGATGAGATCATTTGTCTTTTACCGGTTTCAGCCTTAAGTGTCACACAAAGGCAGTGCCACAGAAACAACCTTGGGAGATGAGAAAGCTTATACTCCTCGGTAAAAGCCAGTAAAGTCTCTACCTGCAGAGAGGCAGTGGTGCATTAACGGTGGCCTCGTTGCTTTGCCAAGCCCATATTAGCTTCCTCCAAATCCCCTCTTGAGGAGGAGGACAATAGTCAACTTATACCTGCCGGTGGAGCCTCCGGGGTTTACAGAAGACAGACGGCACAAAGTCACACTGATAGCTCAGAGTTATCCGCTCAATAAAACTTCAAAGGACATTCCTGGGTTTTTCGAAGGCACCACTCGGTGTTGATATGGTGTCCTGTCAGGGGCATGGCAGAGGAACCCCGGGGGAACAGGCACGGCTCTGTGTCTTTTAGCCCATCAAAGCCGACGCCAGTCCCCCAAATCTGCAGTGTGGTAGCAGAGGTTGTCATCTCAGGCTGAGGGGGCAGACACCGCATTCGGGCCATGTTTGACAATATGCAAGTGTGAACGGTAGATATGTCAGACGGGCGATGAAACGTCAAAATGCTTCATTTCGGAGGATGTTGTCGTGCTGGGAAAGATCCTGTCCATAGCGATTCATTGTTGGGAGATTTTCATTTGATCTGGAAAGGGGGCTTAGGTCCTGATAAGGCCAGGTGGGGAGAGATTTCTGGCTGTGGAATTCACACTAGGGACGCATTTAGCTGAGAGATATTCCCAGATCATTCGGGAAAGGCCTGGAGTAACGAATTCCAAGATGAAAGAAAACACTGAAGGAAGCCTGAAACCCGGGGAATTCAGGACCGCTTCCCCCTGACTCTTTCATCTGACTAGGATCAAAACCAGACTGCGGACCGTAAGCCTTTTCACCAAAACCACAGAGTGCCGGGGAGGGAGGCGACATAAACAAAAACAGAAACAACACAAACGCAAAGACATCGGGAAGGAAAGGCAGATAAAAGAAAAAAAGGAAAGGAAAAAACACAACATGAAAAAGAAAGGAAAAAGTTTGGAAATTAGAGACGTGGGTGGCCGACAGACCGATCAATGGAAGGAGAGAGAGAGAGAGAGAGAGAGAGAGAGAGAGAGAGAGAGAGAGAGAGAGAGAGAGAGAGAGGTGCAGCTCATTGATTACAGTCACTTATTCGGCCAGAGCTTTCTGGTTCAGCACACGCCAAGACAGCAGACTGAGGCTACTGGTCAAAGGCATTCTGGGAAATGGCTGTCAAAGGAGAAGAGAATAGTGGAGGTAATGGATCCCTTTAGGCCACCATCTATTAGTCCTGCCAGTGTGTGCTTTGCTTGAATGCGGACGATACCTTAAACCTTCTAAAGCTTCAATGCAAACCTAGATTTTGGACCACATTCTGCTCCAAAGAGGCTGTCCAACCCAAGAACAGAGCAGGTGGAAATCCCAGATCCTGCTTTTTCTCACAGTTTCCACTGACTTTGGCTGACTTTTACTGAAAGTTTGGCTGGAAAGGCAACTTTAATACTTAACAAGTCCCAAAATAACACCTCGCTGAGTGCGTCGGCCCTCACTGTCTTACATAATAAGAGCTGTGGCTGAGTGCAGTGGCCTGGATCAGAGGTGGATGTATGCAGAGTGACATTCTCCACAGGTCACCGCCTGGCCTAAACGCCGCTTTGCCTCCGGTGCGCTGACACAAGTGATTAATCTCTCATCTCTCCACCTGCCCTGCTGTAGCTATATCTTACGAACGCTGCAGGCCGTATACATTAATGTGAATGGCATACAGAAGACACCATGTGGACAGGGTAAATCAACGCAAAACACTGTACAGGTTGAATTCGATGAGATGACAGTGTGTCGAGGGCAACACAGACAGGTACAGACGTATAATAACAAATAGACACTTTATACAGACAGGTGCTGCACATTTTTATATTGACAGAGAGTATAGGGGACAATATAGTGTACAAGTGTTGCTGTTGCACCTGTGAGTCTGAGATCTCGGAGGGTTTCTCCGTCAGGCTGCTGCTCTCGGCGGGGATCAGGTCGTTGTACTTGGTGCTGACGTCCTCGTCTGAATAGTGGAGGCTGCCTGGACTGGGCCTGGGAGGAGACCTGGGGACACAAGGATCAAAATCATTCAACTGATTTGTGTCCTTCACCATGTGGAGGAAGAAATGGAAAAGTACCTATACTAAGCGACGTTCCTATATGCCCACTTATTATGTAACCTTTTGACCCATATTTACACCATAAGTACCCCTAACCCTAAAACTCAAGAATACTGAATCTGCTTCACCATTATACCATTAAACTCTAAAGTAACATCTTGTGTGTTTCTCACAGAACTGTGAGCCTAGACTGTGCAAATGCCCAAATCTAATAGATAACACTGGCTAAGTGGCCTTGACAAAATAATAGCTTGTTGTCTTGTAGAAGAAGCTGCTCACCTCTTATTACGCATCTCCTTAAAGTGCTAGAACTATAATTATGATTGGTTGTTCAGTCCTGTTCATATGAACTTATAGTTTTTGACCAATAGCTTTATTATATTCTATCTGTATTAACATAATCATGAATATTAAACACTATAAAACTCTGTGTAATCATACAGATTTTAAGTTCCTTGGCTCCCAACCTGCAGATTGAATAAACCTGTCAAACTGCCATTCTCATGTCCTGAGTTCTCTTCCATAACCACGCAATGTGGTTTCGAAACTTTTGTTGAACCCTATCCTAAATTGTATTAGCACTCTGTGATAGCCCTTTGAAAACCTTTTTTAAGTTCAAACATCCTTCTCCTTTCTCTATAGACTTTGCAGAATAAAATCCATCCCCCGTCTCTCAGCAGATACACACGCTGATAATCAAATTAAGTCAAGCAATGGCTCTAGGCACGATAACACTTTGAAACAGGGGGAAACTCTGTGCTCATTTTCCACTACACACTACAGTGAGTGGTTGTTTTCAAGTTCACATGTGCATGTGTATTCCTGTCAATGTGTGTGTGTGTGTGTGCATGTGTGTGTAGGAGGGCAACCTGATGAGAATCATGGGACACCCATGAGCTGACTGCCCACAGCCAGTCTCTCCTGGGATGAATAATTCCCTCTGATTCAGTCCTTGCTGTGGGCGGTGGAATGTCAAAGCACTGGGCCCTTGTGACTAAATTATAAATTGAACTCTTGTGGCGCTCAAGGGGTCATCAAACGAATGCGAGCTTTAGGCTTTGCTCTGGCAAAGGTTATCACAGCCTACATGAATCACGGCGCGGAGTTATACTATAACTGGCATGCTTCAGCGATCATGGGTACCAAGCAAATGTCTCATTCAGAGGTAAGTGCCGTAAGTTTCAAGGGTATAAATGATGGGTACTGATCGAAGGGAGGATCCTTGAAGGGAGTGTGGGATGAGAATAGGATGGAGGGGAGGTATTGAGTGTACCTATGCCAGCTGAAAGAAAGAGCACATGAGGCAAAATGAGGTCAGAGAAAGAGGAAAATACTGGAAAAAACATTCCCCAAAATGGTGTGCTCCATTGAGGGGTTCTTTAAACTAAATGTGAAAGAGAGAGAAACAGAGAGAGAAACAGAGAGAGAGAGAGAACGCTCTCGGTGCCTAAGCTCCTCCATACTTTCCACTGTCCCCAGTCCTGCTAAACAAACAGCCATCTGTTTTTGCTGATTGGTGCTGGTTTGGCCGAGAGCTCTGGGACATACTGACTCTCCTTGACTTTCCAGGCCACACTGTCAGCCTCCAGCCGCTGCCAATGGAGCTGCAGCGGCACACACAGCCGCTTTACAGCTCAAAAACCAGACATTTGCATAAGTATTTTCCAAATAAATATATTTTGAAAGCGTTTGAAAAAAAAAAAATTTGTGGGTAAATTTCAACAGTTTTCGTAGGTAGGGGGTGGTGTTTTGAGTGTGGTGTCGGCAAACCGGCTCAACCCCACTGGGAAATCAGGAAGCAAGCTGCAGTTCAATTACCTTCGATGAGTTATATTAAACTAGATTAGCGTTAATTCACTTAACCTGAGTGGAGGAGTGAAACGTGTACAATGGAGAGCTATTACTGTACAATGTATTAGAATTTGCATAAATTGTGTGGAATTTCTGTGTGCGTGTGTGCATGTTTGCATGAGTGTGTGACAGATAGAGGGAGAGCCTGAGTGCCTCTGTCTGTGTGGACATATTATCTGACCTTGCTGACAATCTAACATGAGGACACTCCATTACTGATGAAGGACAGAGGACTCTGATAAGAGATGCAGCCCTTTGATTCCCTCACTACTAAGGGCAAAAACGCTCTCATGCTGAGCAGGCTCAGATCTTTCTGTTTGCCATCACTATCTCCTGCTGTTACACATCACAGCCTGGACAGAGCGTCTGCATCACATCGACGTCAAACAGTAGTTGCCAATATTTTAACGTAATGTTTTAACCTGCATGGAGTATGGATGGGTTTTGATGCATCAGGGACAAATTACATAGCATCAAGGTTAGTTGTATCAAAGAAATTTAAATAATATTGACTTGAATTCTTTGCTTTGATCATGACAAGCATTTACAAGTACTCTTTGACCCAGGCCTGGTTAGTATTTTCCAACTACCTTCTATCATTCATGTTCCAACAACACTTACATAGTTGAGCGTACATATTTTTTATTGATATGACTTTCAAGTGGCCAGGTGAATTTCCCCCCAGAGATGTGAATAATTCTATTTTTCTAAGATACAGTCCAACTCATTAAACATCACCACAAAGTCTTAATCACGACCCTGAATTCATGTCGGGACTTATTTTACAAATCTGCGCGCTCCACACTCCACTGTAACCTTTACTAAGATGCATTCCTCAGCGGTCCTTGCAGCAAGCCTCCTTCTACCACAGCCTAACAAAGAGCTGGAGCCAACGTGAAGAAATGCTATTGTGAGCCCACTGGGAGATTATGATAAACTGCCTGTTTAAAAATACAGAGGAAGCTCAGCTCAACAGCGGTAACCCCCCACTTTCTCCCTTCTCCTTGACTCGCATACACTGTTGAGCGAGGCGTAAATAATTTATCAGCTCTCTCACATGAATGGGGAGGGGGTCAACTTGATCCTCTCATAGCTAAATCCAGGGGGTAAGTAATGAGAGGCAGGGGGTGAAATCAAATCTGCCCCCACTCTTTACCCAATATCAACCCCTTTCTCTTGTCTTCTCCCCACAATCGCCTGTAGGGACTCATTAACATGTCTGTAGCATTCAACAGCTTTGTCACTCAGAGTGTTTAAAACCATGTTCATCTAAACTCCATATCCTTCGCTGAGACATCCGCAAACCCAAAACCAATGTCTAAATACAGTATATGCGAGGTTGAAAACAAAGTGGATTGCAAACTACCGCAAAGCAATGCTCCAAAGCAACACAGAACTGAAACTGTTAATCCTACTCTCTTCACCATAACAGCAATAAAACATTTATCTGTCGGATCTTGAACTTCAGCCACAAAACTCATTTGGATCCTTTCTGTGTAATTCCAAGCAGAAGTTCACACAAGAGTGGCCCTGGATTGCTAATGTCTTACGTAATCAGTAAGAGCACATAATACCCAGATTGTCTGTTTAAACTTTTACAACAGAGCCAGTGGTGGAGAGCTGGAACATTTGATTTAAGCGTTAGTGCTACTATGTAAATGAACTGCAGCCTTTTAAAAGTAGTCAAAACAAGCAATCTTCAAGTACTGCAGCAAGAGTAGTTGTAATTAGTTACTAGTCGACTTGGGTCTGTGTAGTGGCAAATACTTCTTACCATTTGTTTTAACCTGCTTGTACCAGAGGGGTGGGTTTTACTGCATACTGACAATTCAAGTAGTGAGTTATCAATCACCAAAAGCAAACAAAAATTAATTTCAAAATATTTCCTGTCATTGTGATAACATTTTCTGTCACTCGCTGTACTGTCTCTTATTGTAAACCCTGCCCATCTGACCTCTAAGTAGGCTAAAACCAACCACAAATTTAGTATTTGCTATCTGACACATATCTGCTTACCACCAAACTCTAAACAGAATTAAAAGACTGTCATTAAGATATTCTGATCCTGTTGTAACGCAGAGGCCTTCATCCTGTCTTTTGTATTCTGATACCAGTGAATGGGATACGGCATTAATCTATAATCGGAGGCTCAGGTGTTGGGATCCCTACACCTCTACTGTGGGCCGAGTTCAAAGAGCGCTGATCCTGAAGGTACATCTGTGCATTCTTTCACTCCCTGCCTCCCCTTCAAGCCAGAGACGTGACGGGAAGCTGCCTGGAAGCTCCTCAAAGACCCAGACCATCTTTGATCCTCCCCCAAGGTCACACACTCACACACACACACACACACAAACACACACAAAAACACATTTCACACACATAGATCCACATGTACGCACACATATACACACACACAAAATGTAATGTAAAATACTTTTCACAAACAATATGCACACACATGCACACAGAGGAGGCTAATTCCTTTCGGCAAAGCATCAGAGTGCACCTGCCTCCACCTAATTATATCACCCAGTCAGTGCCACTGTGCACAATGATATCTCCATCCATATAACATACAGTAATGCCACGCTGATGACAAACCGACACACACTTTTCAACTCTCCTCAACCAAATGACTGCAGCTGTCTAGGTCTACACCTTACATAAACAGGTAATCCAGTGGGAAGTATAGGATCCTAAATGTGACTTCACATATGCGAGTCAGTCCCTGCAGTGTTGTGCCAGCCACAGTCCCAGCCCAGCCCAGGTGCCAGTCACAGTGATTGACTGAAGACAGGGTCAGGACCTCAGCATGCTGCACCTCTTACAGCTGGGGGCTCGCTGGAGTATGGAAGCTCATTAGGAGAGAGGCATTCTTTTTATATACTGCTTTTACAGTGGAAACAGTGGATTTAATAAGGCTGTCCAAGTTGTCAGGAGGAGAGCGGTTTTTCCACAGAGCTGAATACATTTTCAGGCATGAGGTAAAGTTCCCCCAGAAAACCTAATTATCTACCCAGATTGTTATTTGATTTACATTTCAAATGAAGCTATTTCTTGCATAAACAATATGAGCATATTAAAGCTTTTTTGCTTGCATAAACAATAGGAAAATATGAAATTATTTGGCTCCTAAGCTTGTTTTGTGTGTGTGCAGACCACTGACCTGGTGTAGACTCCGTTCTTGCGGCAGAAGGAGTTTTTGACAGACAGGCGCCTGTTGTTGAGCTCCAGGGCGGGGAAACGCCCCTCGTCCAGGCTGACCATGTCTCCGTGGGTCAGGGCGTTACAGTTGGAGTTGTTACCTGGACACACATAGAGAGACACTGTGTGACCACAGGCCAGAGGGACAGGCAGACTGTTAGTGGATGGAAGAATGAATGGAACTGATCAGTGAGTCAATGAGTGACTGAATGAGTGAATGAGTGTATGAATGAATGAATGACTGAATTGATTAATAGATAAAAAAAAAAAAAACAGATACATGAAAAAAATAATTCATGGATGGATAAAAATGAAAGGATTTTAAGAAAAAATGAAATGAAAATGAAATGAATGATGAACGAATGAATGAACGAATGAATGAATGAACGAACGAATGAATGAATGAACGAACGAATTAATGTACAGACCCATATTTCTGAAAGACCTAGGTTATTACATGTACACAGTCCCTACTGGCTCAGGTCACATTCATTACAGTGTGAATCTCTATGTAAACACTGACTGTGGATCACACTCGAATGGACAATAACACAACCTTTTCACCTCAACTCCCAAGTGTCCCTTACAATAGATCAATCTGCTAAACCCATGAACTGAGGGAGAGAGAAGAAGGCCTTCCATGCCGCTTTATAATAGATTCATGTTTGGATGGGCCATTGGCTGCTATGTTACAGGTTAAGAACACTTTCAACTATCCTAAGAATTATGAGGGAACATAGCGAGGCCAGCATTGCTCCAGGACTACTTGAGGTCAAGTGGTGGTTATGCAAACACACAGAAAAAGAGAAAGCAATGGGTAGCTCCATTGGCCTGGTCCAGACTCCTAGAGGGGGGATGTGGAGGCTATGAGAGTGTCTTTGTGTTGGAGTGAGAAGGAGCCTCTTGTTTTTCCTCTGTCAGTCAAAAAGATGGGCAGTGACCCGCAGGCTCGCCCTCCCCTCCCCTGCCTGGCAGCAACAACACCCGTGGCAGAAGTGCTGAGCTGAGGGAAATACCCGCTGATGTCAGAGCTGAGCAGAATGGACAAGTATGCCCCCTACTCCTGCTCCCCCTCCTCTCTCCTTCTGTCTTTCTCTTCTTTTCTCTGCCTCTGCTGCTCAGTCAATAATCTGATTCACTCCAAAACAGAATATACCCAAACAATGTTAACTCAAGTTCACTGCTCAGTATATTCATTATATTTCCTTAAATCACACTATTTTATAGGCAAGGTCGAAAAGTTAAGATTGTCAGCTCCTTCAATAATATTCAATTGCAAGTTTTTAACACAGTTATTTTTTTCAAACGGATGTCTCATCTTGGAATGAAATTTATGTACATGTTATTACTGTACCTTCAAATCCCTCTTTAGTGTATTTATGGTATTCTAGTGTACAGATATAGGCATTGCAGATGTCCCATTTTTTACATGCTTGCTGCACAGTTGCTCTCTTGCAATACTAATATATTAGATCAGTGTTGGCCAACCATGTGCCAAAGAGGGCCAAAAGTATGCTGGTTTTCCTTCCAAACAATCACTACACCGGGTGATTTCACTAATTAGATGCTCCCTGTGTGTGCTCGCTCTCTGCTGGAAGGTGTGCTAATGAGTGAAATCAGCTTTGGTTGAAGGAAAACCTGCAGAATCTTGGCCCTGACTGGCACATGATTGGACACCACTGTGTTAGATGCAAGGCAGGGTGGCCTCTACAAAAGCTACATGGCTCCATATCATTGTGCATGCGATCGTCTGCACTCACCTGATTCAGACTTCTTGGCATACTTCTTACTCTGTCCTCTAATAATGAGGATGAAAACCAGCAGCAGGATGAAGATCAGGCCCACCAGAGCCACCACCACCAGGAACCACCACTCTTCATAGAAAGGCGCCACCTTTTGGGCTGGAGGAGGAACAAAACTTTGGTTGGACAACAAATTCATTGTATCTGCAAAACTCAACCGGTCATATCTTCTGCTATGTCTAAATTACCTTGGGGAATTAAATTGGTTCTGGCAATAAATTTAATTTCAAGAGAGTATACTGGTATTTCATTATGTTTCAACAAATACATGACAGCTCACCAGATATAGACGGAGAGGGAAGACTCGGAGTGCCATAGCCATAGTCGTTCACCCCAATGACCCGGAAGTCATAACTGACCCCTTGTTTCAGTATATCCATGTTGAATGTGTGTGATGTCACTTCCTTGGGGATGTCCTTGATCAGGATATCCCACAGGCCCTCATCTATGTCGGAGTAAAGAAGGAAATTTTAAGTGAGTATGGGTCAGGCAGGACTATGATAAGTTGTAAAACATTTGAATAATGTCAATATGTCTTTGCTAACAGGCTGTTTTACAATGTTTGCTTGATGTAATGCCCCAGTCTGGTTGGCAGCATCCAGGGTAATTCATAATTCTCACAAATATTATACAATCCATCAATTTCACTGCTCCCATAAAATTTACAACAGCCAGATCTACATCATAAATAGTGGTGCAGCCATATTTCAAATGAAGCAATGTTAGATGTCTTGCTGTTTGCTTTGGAAAATCTGTCAGAGGCCATCCATTACACATGGGTGCTCATAAACTTCAGTACAAGTTTGGCCTAATGGAGTACACAAACATAAACAAGCACCGGAGTCTATCCTCAGTGCTGCTAAACTCCAGAGAAAGTTAGGAAAGTTGATGTAATTCAGTTTGAAGACTACACTAAGCCGGCCAGTTATTGGATACTGCGGAGAGTGTCATGGCCCTTGGCATCTGGATAAGAGGAGATGAAGGGGAATGATGGGGTCCGGGGTTGGTTTAACCATCTTCATCATCCATAGGGATTAGTTTAAGCTATACTTTACCACCGATCCTCCGTGCAAAACCTCCTTAAAATCTAGGACTAAGTAGCCCCAACCCCCCATTTCCACCCTGCAGTGGTGTAATCCATCGCTCCCTGTGAGTCTCCTACCATCCATCAACCCCTTAACCCTGCCAAGCACTGTCAATCACAGCTGAAACCAGATGCCATTTGTTTCAACTGCTGCACTGCAATCAATAGCCCATTAAAATACCAGTGACACACACTCTGGTGCAGCATCTGTTGACACTTTCCACCACTTTCCTTAATCAAATTAGCAACAAGGCAAACGTAAGACTAAGCTTACAGGTTCATGTGAATAGCTGTATTATTATGTGTCAGCGGAGGCACGCACCTGAGGGTCTAGCCTCGATGACGTAGCGCGTGATGGGGGAGCGTCCCGGGTCTCCACTGGCCCAGTGGATGGTGAGAGCTGAACCATAGCGTGTGATAAAGGGCTCTCCAGGGGGTCCTGGGGCTCCTGAGAAGGAATAGCAAGGTTAAAGGTTAGAGAAATAGGTCCACCAATGTCACATAAATGAAGCCACAAACAAAGAACCATATACAGTATATTGCATCTGTTGAGTTTTCAGTCGAATGACATAGATGTCATTGTTTACAGACTGTAAGCTGCAGTAAGGTGTACATTCCTTGTAAAAGTAGAGGTTGAATTCTTCAAGGTGATGTGTAACATTTATACTCACAACAGTTTGGATTTACTGCAATACTGCAAATATATTGGTTTCAAAAATGAAGACCCAATCAAGTATCTTACAATAAGTGTTGTGTCTTAGAATAGTGCCGATCTGCGACCAGTTTACCTCTCAAGTACTAATACATTTTACATAGTCATGTGGTTCTATGGCCAATTATTCTCAATCAGTACCATATTCTTACAGGATTTATGAACACGGAGGCAGATGAGTAAAAAAGCCATTCACAAACAAACATCTGCTGCCGTTACCTTCTCCTGGGCCGGTGGTGATGTTGGCCTCCACTTCAGGGCCGTAGATGAAGGTTTTGGCCCGGATGCGGAAGTTGTAGGTGACGCCGTCGGCCAGGTCTTTGATCTTCATCCAGAGCGGGCCGCTCCCCTTCACGTCCACCGTCACAATCTTACTGACGCCTGGGGGGGAGGGGGAGTGAAGACAGTCGGCACAGGCCACTGAGGACTCTGGACAAACACACCACATTTAGAGCGGGTCTTACACGTCAGGCCAGGCAACATGGGAGCGCACTCAGCACAGGCACACACACACACACACACACACACACACACACACACACACGCACCAGTAATGGAATTAGTAATGGGAAACACGTTTCAATTTTGCCATTCTCGTCATGTATTATGATGATAGCTGAAGACATGTCAGAAAGGTTTGCAATGATACATGAGCTATTTAGGGTCAAGGTGATGGTTAGCTGATTAGCTTAGGATAAATGCACATCACAAGGTTTTGACCAGATTAAGACCAATTTAGGTTGCCCTAAACAAAGAATATGGTCAAATTCCATATAGTACCCATAATCATCATCTGTAATCATCAATAATTAAGAGTAATTTCAATAGATCTTGCAGTGTGCATAATCCCTTTCCAGAAAAAAGCAGCCATTTTGAGCAGAGAGAGGTGTGATGGGTAAAGGACAGGGGCTTACCGTCTACTGGGGTGCAGGGCTCATAGACCAGACGGTAGCCCTCGATAATGCCGTTAGGGTAGGTGGGCTCGCCCCAGGACACATTGACCGAGGTGGTGGTCAGCTCACTGAAGTGGATGAAGCCGGGAGCACTGGGGGCTGGAATGCACACACAAAGGTCAGAGGTCAACAGACATATGGGGAACGGTCAATAAAACTAGGCAGACACAAGGGATTTTTTGTTTCAGCTGCTTTGATGGCATGCAAACGACCTGTCTTTGGCCATGTGGATGCACATACAGTATGTGCACATATGTGTGCGCACGTGCATGCAGTTTTGTTTCAGCATAAAAGTCTGTCAGTTTGTGAGACAGAAGGCACAGAACGTACCTATAATACAGCCTGGCTACAAATATCATAAGTCAGAGGGAAGCTTATAGCAAAGGCTCAGGGTTATAGATTTATTTTTGTGACTTTATAACCCTGGAGAGGTTTTAGATTTTAGGTTTTAGTGCCAGATGTCCTCAGGTCAGTTAGTTCTAGACCAGAGTTGAAAAATATTTACCAATCCTTCTCATGGTTTGCTAAGTCTACTTGTGGAACAAGATTGGTGGACTTATCCACATAGGACAATAAGTACCAGAAAGTTTTGACAATTGCAGGGAAGCATTTGTAAATCAATTTAGTGTAATTGTCTGAGATTGACAACTTATATGAGACTAGCTGACGTGTTTTGATTCGGTCAACACCACCCTTTTGGTACGTTAAAACAAATGCTAGGCATTATTTTGAAATACTGTTTGACCCAGGTCATACTAGTCCACAGTCATAATGGCCAGCCTCAGGCTCCAGGCCCCATTACAGTTGAATGAGCTTGTGACACCGCTGTGCTCGAAACACAGTTGGCCCTGTTGTCTTTAAACTGGTTGAGCAGGAGTTGAGACGCTTGCAGCACACAAAGCCTCTTTGTCTAATAAAAAAAAGATGGTCTAACTATCAGCGCAGTGCAACCCCCCCCCCCCCCCCCCGCCCCCCCCAACCCCATCCAGCTTGTCATCTGCTTCCTCTTCTCTATGGCAGTGGTCCATGAGACCAGCCAAGAAGTTGTGAGTGCATCCTTTCTCCTTCCTTTTACAACTCTGAGATATTAAAAACACCAAAACTGCAAAAAATGAAATCTTGCCTTTACGCAGGGGCTTTTGGGGATAAAACAACTTATTTGGAAATGAGTGTACACAGGAAAAAGGGGTGGATATGGGGAAGAATAATCTGGCAACTGTCCTCTAGTGCTATTCAAGTCCATGAGTTAGAGATAAAGAAAGAGAAAGAGAAAGAGAAAGAGAGAGAAAGAGAAAGAGAAAGAGAGAGAAAGAGAAAGAGAAAGAGAGATGGGGGGAGAGGGGGAGGTTGGCCAAGGAACCACGGGGGTTTAGCCATAGCGTGCCTGTGGACATAACATCTCCAAGGCTCACTCCAAAGTATTTTCATACCATCCGCTTTTCAAACAAAATAGGAGATTCAGCGGATGACTCCAGAATGAGCTCGCTGATTGGGAACTTATGCTCGGTGTGTGGTTCCGCTAACATTGTTTGGCATGCTGACAGCAACGATTAACATCATCTTCACATTAAAGCTTACAAAGAAACTCTTTCTGGGATGGAAACATCCCAGATTGTTTTTTTCTGATGGTTGACTCATTGAATTTTGTGAAACATCGCAGGGTCCTCCAATCTAACTTCACCACCACAAGCACATAAATCTGACAAATGATTGAATGTGACCATGCATGCACTAATTTGTCTATTTTAGTCATGCCATTGCTTCTGCATGAGAGTGTCACCCCCCTGACCCTGGTATTTTATTTTTTGTCCTCAGCTCTTCTTTCTTTACCTAGTACTAGAATATTAGTTAGATATATTTTTGGGTGCTGTGGTCATTACTTGTTTCTAATATTAACTAGGAATTGAAGCTTTTTCTACTGTTGCACAAAATTTAAGTCACTCTGGGCAAGAGCACTATCTGAACACCAAAATGTTTTAATGTAATATAAATGTGTATTGGTGTCTAGTGGAAAGCCCTACCAGCTTGCTGAGTGCGTCCCCTTGTTGGGGGGCTGCGGGGTCCATCCCCAGCAGCATTGAAGGGGGCCACGCTGATCATGTAGGTTGTGTAACCAGTCAGGTTCTTCAGCTTCACCCCTCCTTCAGGCATGAAGAGGGTCCGCAGCCTCTCCGTCTCATTCTTACGCTGGAACTCCCAAAAGTAAACCTACATGGACGAAGAAAAGCTTAAACACATACATATATCCAAAGTTGCTGTTCACGGAATTTGGCTATAACTCCGTTATCATCAAAACGCAGAACCCATTCCAAATCTCCCTTGAGGTGAAGATATGCAGTTTCCTTTTAAGCCCTGTGAATATGTCCTTGAGCAAGAGAACCTCATCATTGTAAGCCCCTCCGGATAACAGTGTCAGCTAAATGCCTAAAAAATGTAAAATGTAAAAATGTGCATTTAATTGTGTTCAACATCAAGTAAATGTAGTTTGTCTTGAACCACAACAACAAATACCATTTAAATATTTCAAAAAGGATGAAAAATACAGAACAGAGAATATCATTGAATCTCAGTTATTGGAAAGGGGGGCCATAAAACCTGTTGCTCTGCACCCATCAGTGTATTCAAGACATAGGATGTTACTAAGTGTGTGCAACAGAGTGAGTCTTACCTTGTAGCCCTGGATGTCTCCATTCTGAGCGTCCACAGGGGGAGGCTCCCATGTCACATCCAGCTGGGTCGCTGTTGCTGACTGAATGGCCACATTCTGGGGGGGTGCTGTGGGCACTGTGGTAGGCCATCACACAAATTAAGCTTACATTAATGGACCAGGAAATTTCTCTGCGTGAGACGAGTGTTAGTTTCTGATGTCACTGCTCTGTGTGTGGGCAGGTACCGCTACGGTTTAAAGCAGAGAACTGGAAAATGATCCTCATCCTAAGCTCTTCAACCTACACAATCAAAACCGTGATATTCAAGAAAGACAAATTACACCTGAATGCTTCTAAAGGGGACAGTTTCAATACACAGGTTGCCAAGAGTGGCTGTGCAAAAGCCTAATTTTCTTGCATTGAGGGTGGTCAAATACTTGAGCATTTTGTGACTGTGTTGAATGAAATGACAGGAAAAGCACCGTGGTTAAATGGTACCAGCATACATACCTGCCTCTCCCACAAACACCTCCTGTGGCGTGCTGGTTGGCCCCTCGCCCACTGCATTATACACACTCATGCGTATCTCATAGCGTTTGTGTTTGCTCAGCTCTACAGTAGGATGAAACAATTAGGAATGCATTATATTCACACAGAAGATTCTGCTTGTATTGTGAGCAAGACGTCTAAGACATTGTAATTCATATGAGGCTATAATTACAGGGTTGTTGAGTGCTGCAGTGCAGAGGTACAGGAGAAATATGTGGCCATCTGGTTTTGTCGTGCTTATCAAAATAAATTGACACGCACAAGCCAAACAGTATGTTGGACTAGGGAGGCTTGTGTACTCAGTGTCCCAAAATGTCTCTGTTCAGACTGCTTCTATTGGCTTTAGCAGAAGTCTCTGTGTGAACTCGCTGTGAGTGTAAGCAACCAAAGCTCAATTTAATTTGCTTAACTCAATTGACACTCTGCTTTTCCTGTATCACTCTTCAAGGCAGCTGGGTGCATGAGACATATGGTGAGATCCAACATACAGATGGCTTCATTAACTTAATTAGATTTTGGGTTGAATCAGTGAGTTAATATGAGTGTGCGTGAGCTTTTGTGTGTGTGGATGAGTGTATATATGCTCACATTCACACAAGAGGTTGTGTGAGAGTGTGTGCACGAGTCATGCATGCGTGTGCAAATGTGTTAATGGAGGCATCCGTGTGTGAGGTGTGTATTTGTCATGTGGTAAAACAGTGTGAAACAGAGACATAGGAAAACTTACTGTCCAGCTCGTACTGGGTCATAGTTGAATCGCTCAGATTCCGTATGCTGTAGGGAGCTGTTTGTGTGCGTGTGTGTGCGTGTGTGTGCGTATGTGTGTGTATGTGTGACAAGAAGTGAGGGGGTTGCAGGAAAGGAAAGCCATAAAAGAAGAGGGAAAAGAAGAGGGAGGTGGTGGAGAGACAATTCATTGTATTAGTGCCAATATTTAAGTAGTTGAGAAGAGCATCACTGCTGACATAAAAACCCCACACAATCAGAGTGATCATAGCTCTGAGAGAGACCCAGAATGACTCAACTGGGGTGAAATTATAGGCTAGGTTACACAGAGCAGCAGAAACAGAGTAGCTCCTGAGTAAACCTAATAACAGGCTGTGGCTGATAGCTACTAATCACAAGATGAAAGCTTTTGGCTGGGAAGTGTCAAGAGCAGCCAGGAAATCATGGGAGCAAAATGGGCCCATGTGGAAGTTCCTTAAAGCAAAAATTATGGCGCTGTTCACACCTGGAAAAATGAATTATGAAAAGTGATGGAGACCAACAGTGTGTATTCTTGGCTCAAACCAACGGAGCTATTACAAGTGGGATATTTTTTCCAAAATATATCATTATCAAATTAATTTAAATAACAGCCATTAGCAATACTCTGTGGAGCTTTGTGAGCTGCATTTTAATAACATGGTTTACAATATGGCACCAGTCAATTGTTTTGCTTGCATTGGAATGGGCTACCAAAGCCTTCATTATTTCTATTTAATATGAGTAAAATCTTAACGTAGCCTGTTTAATTATGAATATCTATAATTTGGTCATGTTAGCTGCAGTTGTTGTTCCTCACCGGTGAGCTCGGCCCAGGTAGTGGAGGGACTGTTGACGGTACGGACAGAGTAACTGCGGAGACGGTCATACAGGAGCTCCCGGTATCGGATCCGAAAACCCAGTAGGATTCCGTTAATCTTTTCTTCGGAGGGGGGCTGCAAGCATAAGGAGATAAGTTCATATCTAACACAGCGGATCTCAACTGAACTGAGCCCCAGAAACAGCTTAGAAATGCACCACCCATTCCTGTACCGTCTTAACCTTTGTTCCAGTCTAGTGCCTCTCTGCCTTTCAAGGTAATATGGCTTGCTAATGTCACCTTAAAAATGATTTCCCTTGTATGCTTCTCCAGTGTAATATTACATTTTATCACCATATTTTGTCTTTTGCTTGGCGACAATAGAGAGACGAATTGTAATTGAGAAAAAATCTCCACACAGACTGAGCTCATCCACAGGTGAGTCACACGGAGAAATCCCCCATGGTTAAACAAGAGACAACAGGCCTAGAGGGGAGAAACAGAAAGAGAACAAGTACCTCTCTATCCCTATAAACTCTACAAGAGTTCTCCATAAAACCGAGATTGTGGCTTGGGGCCTCCTATTTCCCCTTTATGACCTGTTAATTCAGGTGTGAGTGTGGGAGAGGGTGTGTGTGTGTGTGTGTGTGTGTGTGAGAGAGAGAGAGATTGAGAGAGTAGAGGGTGTGTGTGAAAGTGTGTTGCACCCAGTCTAAGTATACCCTATGTACTGTCTGGTCTCTCATTAGGGCCCACTTTCTAAGAGCTGCATGGGTTTCAATACACAGCGAATCAGATAAAGGCTGAGCCAATTACACTGTCTCTTCTTACCTGCCAGCGGATCAGCACTGATGTTGTTGTGTGTGGCGTGACAGAGAGAATTGTGGGTGCTTCGTCAGGCGCTGAGGAGATAAAAGTGAGATGAATTAGTGAAATTGAGCTGAAAATCTGCACGATTCAAGGAGCCAAATCGAGCCATGTGCAGTGGCATTCACGGGGCATAAACACAACAGAGCATAAAACGGCCGTTGATAGATGAGTCAAAAATAGCAGCTGGAAAGATCAGTGGCGGGAACGTGTCTTTAGTCGGTTAGCACAGGGGCAGACTTGGGCAGACTTTGCCAAGGTTTTAATGCTGCCCTCTTGTCTCATGGTAACTGCAGATGGTGTGCACATGACATCACCTGCTGCCTCTGCCAAAAGTGTCCACATCACAACAATAAGCTAACTCATCCTGACAGCCAATTTAGATGGGGCTTTTTACACCAGGGATTCAAAGGACACACAGTCTCTGTGTAAGGGAGTCTAGTTCACTATATCACTGCAGAATGAGGCCATAACTTTGGCTTTATTAGCGTGTTTATATTAGACCTATAAATGTTTATATACATATTTGAGACATTATGAGACATATACAGCTATTGCCCTTATAGAAATCCCAGTAGTTTTTATATGCTTGCTGCCCTGCTGCTGCACTGTTTCTCCAACCCAAAGAAGAAAGTAAAATTCTGCAATGCTAATCCACAATAGATGCAGTGTCAACAGCTAGCACTGTAAAAAGTGCATCTTTTCATCAAGCTCATCAAACCTTTACCCTGTGAATCAGAAAGTTGTCTCATACATCTGACATGACACTTACCGTCCTGTAGAGTAGTGATAGCTTCACTCTCCTCGCTATATTCACTGTCCCCTATGTCGTTGGTGGCCTTCACTCTGAACTGGTAGGAGGTGAAGGGCTTCAGCCTTGGAGGTGGAACAGGACAGAAAAACACATCAATCTTAACTATAAACCAATGCTGGGGATCGTTGTAAGCCAGAGACCCCAAAGGAGAAATTTAGTCTCAGTGTGGGACCTCCAAGCTCATTAAGTAAGCTACCAGAAACAGTTTTAAATCAATTTGGGTCCTTAACGATAGTTTAAGAAACCAGAAATTACTGTATCATTAAGTTTTCACAAGGTATGCTAATGGCATGTTATGATCTCTAGAAGTCTTTGCTGCATTTGCCTGCACATTGAAGTAAAGCTTTATTGAATATCTTAAACATTCTTTGAATAGCTTCTAGCATTGTTTATGTTCTGATCTATACTTTACGACACCCTGCAACATTATTCCCTAAAACCATTCTGTTGAATCGGCAACTACAACCAGGGGGGTATTTAAGCATATTTAGTGCTTAGTGGAGAGGGGATTAAGTGTTTGAATTAATATTACCCTTCACATCCACAGAATACAAGGGGAATGAAAAACATTTTGTGGTAACAAGGGGGGGAATTCAGGGTTTGCTCATTATGAATCAACCCCGGACTGTAACCAGCCTTTGCTAGGACGGGTACCCTACCTGTCCACGATGTAGCTGCTGGCCTCGTGGTTGACAGAGGCAGAGTGGACAGTCCAGTTGCTGTCTGGAAGCTCTCTGAGCTGGACAGTGTAGTAACGCACTGGGGACAGGCCGTCGCTGCCCGGCTCCCACGACAGCAACACCCAGCGAGCCTGCACCTCCTCCTGGGGCACCGTGGGACGGCTGGTGGGCTGGGGGCGAGCTGAGTGGAGGGAAGGGATATGTGGATAGATAGAGGGAGTGAGGGAGGAATGAGGGTAAGGAGGGAAGGAGGCAGTGGGATCGAGGGATTGAGGGAATGGCCGGGAAGGAGAGGAGACAAGGAGGGATGCAGGAATGGAAAAAGGTTAGAGCCCTTACAAATGGTAGTGGGGAAAAAAGATTAGAGGCTTGGCTCACTACACTGCAAAAACATCCATCTTAACGAGTCATTTAGTCTCATATTCAGCCTTGTTTTTCTTAAGCCAGGAGAAAAATTCTGCCAATGGAGTGAGATTACCACTTGTTTCCAATGTAGTTTCACTTGTTTCAGGAATCTTCTAGAAATGAGTGTCAATATCTTGACACAAGTCAGAATAAGCCAGATCACTGCACTACTATCAAGAAAACGACACTTGATTCTACAAAATTCTTGAAGCAAATTGATTTGCATTGGAAACAAATTAAATTACCTCACCACACTAGCAGATTTTTTCACTTATTTGAAGAAAATTACGACTTTAGGACTTTTAGACAAAATGAATTATTAAGATGGATATTTTTTGCAGTGTACAGTTTTCCTGGCTGAGACTGTTCTTTTATTATTGAAAGAAAAACATCTACTGGGTGTATAAATCAGAAAGGAGGGTCAATCTAAAAGAAAAAAACTAAACAAAAAACTAGAATAGAAACCTGATACTCTTGACTTTCTCACTTGCTCTCACATTTGCAGAGGCTATGTTGCATGGACGAGGGGAAAAAAAGTGCTATTTGGACAAATGAAAGGTAGCCGAGTAAATGAAAGTAGCAGAGTAAACAATCCACAACATGCCTTGAGGGAAGCAGATGGACTGACTCGTTCTCACAACTGCATCAGAGTGCTTCTGATAAACACCCACAGGGCACAGACACTCCTTCACAAAACACATCTGCTTACTGGACTGTTAACTGGAAATGAACTAAGTGTAGCGCCGGCTTAGCTCGGCTCTCTCCGAAGTTGTGTCAGCGCAGAGATCACACACCTGGCTCTGCCCGCAGCATATGTGTACAACTATTACAGCTGTGTTTTGGCTTTGGCTGTGCACTCTACACATCATGCTGCAATGCTATTATCGTAATCCAAAAAAGCCATTTCAGAGTGCTATTTTAGCATATTAACATTAGAGATAATGATTTTTGTTTTTGCATGCTCATTCCAATTATTGCTGTATACTCAGCTGCCACATATCCAACAACCAGCAAGTAAATATCCATCCCATAATGAAATAAACCACACATGGTTACCTCTTTTCTCAGTGGTGACCACCAGCGCCTCTGCGGCCTCGCCCCAGCCCTTCCGGGTCTGGGCCGTGATGCGGAACACGTAGACGGACTCGGGCTTGAGGCCGGTCACGGTGTACTGGCGAGCGCTGGGGTTCAGCACGTCCACCGTGGCTGTGTTGCTATTGGTGGAGTTGAGGCGGTACGTGATCTGATAGGCTGGAGGGGAGTTGAGGACACAGAGCAGTGCGGTCTGATTGGCAGTCAATGTCATAATGAGATCAGCGTGTTTCAGCTAAATCTGGGCTGAAAAGTGTATTTTAGGTATTTGAAGCACTTGTGGTTCATGTTGTTGGTCCAAGAATAAGTGGAGGTTTTCTTTCCAAGCGAGCAAACTGTGCAGCAGAAACCACTATGTCTCTCCTGACATCCTTATGGTTTCGCTGATTCCATTAGCTATACTGCTCCCGCATGCTACTATATGGGTCTGTCAATATGAAGCATTTCACAGATATATAAAATGTGTGCAGTTTAAAATAAACGAGCCGACAGAAGTATCATAAATCAAATACTCACAAGGAGCTGCAAGGAATCCCTAACTAGCTAACAAGAGTGTGAGGAATCCAACTCCCTCTACAGCACTAACTGGAAAAAAACAAGATCGCATTGCCTCCAATAGGTCTAAACTTTATCAGCATTTTGTTCATCAAGTTGAAAAAGTATTTGCGAAGCACGATAAGCACATAAGGAACTATGTCTGTGATAAGAGGCTCCATAAAATCAAAATAAAGAACACCTCAAATACAGTATTTTGGTAACTGTTTAGATTCCAGGTTATTTCCTAATAGGAAATGACTTTAGGGTCATAAATATTTCAAACATTTGAATCGCTGTACAACACCACCTGTCTGAAAAAGCCTAAGAGGAGCTTGCATATTGCAGTTGGTGTACTAACCAAGGATGATGCCGTTGGGCTGGGAGGGAGACTGCCAAATAAGCCGGACTGAGGTGGTCCGCACCTCAGGGAACAGGATGCCTACTGGAGGTCCTGGCACTGCAGGAAACAGATCCACATGATTTATAACACCTCAACAGCTCCAAACAGGCTACAAAAAGGTAGTATTTTATCAAACTTAAAATATATTCCTCACTTGGACTTACTCAACACTACAAATTCTGCTAAATAAATTTAATAAAAGCAAATAAATGAATCTGGTGCTGGGCAAAAGCGGAGTGAGGATTTTTCTTTATTAAGTTTGACATAACACAACTGCCATTGGAGATAATATCAAAGGGCCTCTCGTTAACAAGAACGTTTTCTCCCCAACACAGCACAACAGTCTGCCACTTTTCACCACCATAAAGGCCATGATACAATGGGGAAATAACAAATATTGACATCAGTGGGGATAGAGATTGTCAAATGGGACAAATCAGTGTGGATAGCTTTATGGGCTAGAGAGGAAAAAAAGACTTTTGATCATAATTGTTGGCAAGCTTGCCTGAGTAAGATGGAGCTAAAAATCCCTTTTATGTGTTGTTATTGGAGAAAATATTGTTGTTTCCCCCGCTGTCAGTTGTCATGTATGTTTTATACATCTTTCATGCATTTCTAACCTTCTAACCATACTATATAACGGTGATGCTGAATGTACTGCACGTGCGCCAAAATTGAAATATTGAATATTGAATATTGAAATGATTATAGATAGCTATAACCTCAAGCTTAAGCTCATGTCCCTACCATCGTCCAGAGTCCTCTCCAGGATGGGCGGAGAACTGGGCCGTCCGTCTCCGATCCGTGTGAAAGCCAGGACCTGGATCTCATACAGCACGTATTTCCCCAAGCCGGTCAGCTGGACACTGTGGCTGGCATTCCCCTCCACTGTCCAGAACTGGACTGCACTGTCTGAGTCCTTCTCTTTGTACACCACCTGATAAAGGGAGGGGACAAGCGATAAAGACAAGTGGGGGAAAAGGAACTTGGAAAGCTAGGAAGAAGTGGACATCCTATCTCTCTCCACTATCTAAAAAATAGCAGATAAAAAGCAGCCGAATTAGAGGTGCTACCCTGCTGCTCAGTAGATATATGGTGAATAACTTTGTGCAAGTGACTGCTACACAGACATACCTTGTAGCCCAGAATGAGTCCGTTTCTGTCTGGCTCTGGGACTTCAAACCAGCGCACCAGGATGCTGCTAGAGGTGGTGGCAAAGGCCGACACATTGGTGGGTCCACAGGAGGGAACTGAGAGAGGGAAGAGAGGAGAAAACACAAGTTTGCATGACGTTAGAGAGATGCAGTTTGAGTGATCTGCTGTGAGCAGCGTGTGCCTATGTGTGTGTGTGTGTGTGTGTGTGTGTGTGCATGTGTGTGCATGTATCTCCAGAGGTCCCGGTGAACCCTCCAGGCCTGCTGTGTTAGACAGAAATAAAAGACTCAAAGAACGGACCCTTTCCCTTCCTTGGCACTCATCCCTGGACATAATGCACTGATTCCTAAGAATTTGCTGGAGTGAGTGGAAAAAAAAAAGAGCGCAGGAATTCCACATTCTAGTCCATGTGTTCCCAATTTCCTCCGACTCCCTCCTGCACTCCCTGGAATCGCTCCATTCCTCCCTACCAAACGTCTGGTAGCCAAAGTGAGAGCGCAAGCAAGGAGAGAGGGAAAGAGAGAGGGAAGGAAGAAACGTCCTTGCCGAGACAGAGGTGGGTTGATAAAAGGACTCCAGCCAGGCATCGGAGTAGGGTGTGAACAGAATGCCAGAATCACATATGGTGGAATGTAAACCACATAACTGTATGCTTGTTACTTCCAATATGTGGAATAATGTAGACATGGCCGTTTCTTGGCCACCAGTTTTTGGGGTTATTTTGGGTTTTGTTTTTTTCCTTCCTCAAAATTAACATGACCAAACACATTCATCATCAGATTCTCTTGTATGCTGATGTACCGACGTTGTTGATCGCTGAACTCAACGAAAGTTACAATATGATTGGACAGTCAGATTGTCAAAATGGCCGTGAATGTACAGTAGATATTTCATACAGATAGCAAAAAACATCTGATCAGAAAAATAATCAGTGCTTTGGATGTTGGGTAAATATGTGAAAATGGTAGTTATGGGATTTATGCAGGTAGGTATGTGCTACTACAGGCTTTTTATAAGGTATAAGACAAATACTTTGCATGTTATCGTAAATATTTAAGTCTTGGCAAGAATTTGACACTATGGTATTGCATTAAGAGGACAGTATAAAGTCATATGAAAAAACTGAATTTTTGAACTAAAACAGCGTTTCGATACTCCCAAGAAGAACGACTTGCAGGTTGCTGTTAGTCTTTGATCATTGGTAGGAAGATCTGTACCAAACAATTTCACAAAGGGTGACAGATGAGGTCTCCATCTTACCAGACTCCCTGGTTCTGCCTCTGACCGGCTGGCTCCACGGCCCTGTCCCGATGCCGTTGATGGCCTGGACTCTGACCTCATACTCCGTCCACTCCTCCAGATCCTCAATGGTGAACTCTCTCTCCTGGCGGTCAGCGATGACGTGGGTCAGCGCCCGGCCCTGCGAGCCCGTCCGGGAGTACTGCACCCTGTAGCCCACCAGCTCCGGGTTCCCGTTGTACTCCCATTCCGGCAGAGGCTGAGCGGATGCATAACGAAAGAGGGGGTAGAGAGGGAGAGAGTGGGTATCAATAAGACAGAGATGAAAACTTTTTCAATTGTACAGCCAAACAGAGCTCAGACTCCATTGGTTAGGGAAGCATTTTCTAGCCTCTAGCATTAAATAACTTTAGCTACAAAAGTTTTACTGTGCAACATAGACACCACCAAGATCGTAAAATACTTATATAACGCAGCAACCATCAGTTATTAGGGTTTCAATCTCTATTTCTTTGGTTGAAAGTATAATCACTGATGATCATTGTGTTAATACCTTCAACTGTTTTAGGATCACACAATCTGAGCCCCTCCTTTTAGCAATATTATACTTTATATAGATTCAAAATGTAATGACTATTTCAGAGATATACTTGCACGTGAATTTTTCCTTCAACTGCTTCAAGCCCAGCAGAAAATAAGATTCCTACTTACCACCCATCGGAGCCAGAGGCTGGTCTCGCTGGCGGTGCGCAGGGTGACGTTGGCTGGGGCCATGTCCGGAGGAGCCTGCAGGGTCTGGATCTTCCTGGAGGGCTGGCTGGGAGGACTGGTGCCCACGATGTTCACTTGCCGCATACGGAGCCTGGTGGTTGGAATTAAACATCGCTGATATTATTATAATACTTCATGCAACCTGTGCAAAAGGGCTTGCTTCATTCCAACTGAAATCACAGCTCTGAATCTGCCGGCTGGAAATGAAAATCGCCAGCGTTTTTGTAACACTTATGCATGGTCTTACACCAAGATTTACTGCATTGAAACTGAGATCACAGCTATGGATATGCATATAAATGGAGTTCTGCGGATATGCCTATGCTGTGTGGGGGGCTTGTTTGTGTCTCAAGGGGAATATGCAAAAACAAATTTCTATGCAAAGTGACATTTAACTCTACTGAAATGTAAAGTGGCCGTGTTGATGAAAGAATGGTGAGGAGAACTATAGCTGGAGCGAGGCTTGAGGGATTGCCTTGCTGAAATGTTAATTGGCTATATTTAGTGTGATCATGTGCACAGTCACATTACACCAACAAGAAAGAGGTCATGCACGCACTGTAAACACAATATCATCACAATAACTATAGTAAGCTTGTATCCAAATCAGAAGAAAACGGAATAAGATAAGGTTCCTGGGATATAGTGAATCTAGTTGGGATACTGAGGCACGCTAACAACACCTTATCTTGTTTGCTGTTGTTTTATCATGATCTGCACAAGCTTAATTTCCATGTTATATGGAAGCTGCTTAAAATATTCTGTTCATTCCTGCGTACGGGGAAAACCATGAGCAGGGTTATCCCGAATAAAAGCTGCAGGTTAGCAGCAGACTTGTTATCAGCAATAATTTGGGTATATGTCTGTACATATAGTGCATATAAACACACTAATGGAAGCAGGCATACTGAAGTGGATGCAGTTCCCAGTAGGCTACCTGTAGAAGGTGTATGGGTTGAGACCTGGCACTTCCAAGGAGCGCGCCTCAGGTTCGTTGGACAGCTGGTGAACCATCACCCAGTCCTCATTTTCTCCTATCACACCCACCTGGGACCAAGGTGACACACAGCATGACAGATGAGCATCAGGGGGTTTATTTGTCACATAGTACCAACACTGCAAAAAAGTCACTTAACTCTCATATTCAGTCTTAAAATTGTATTTTTTTTTAAGTGGAAAATTCTGCTAATAAGGTGAGATAATTCCAATCGTTTCCAATTCAGTTTTACTTGTTTCAAGAATTTTCTATAATCGGATGGCATTATCTTGAAACAAGGCTTGAGATTTAACTCAACCAATAAGATTGAGCTTTAAATCTGTCTCACCTGGGCCTCCACCTGCCAGCGAGAGATGGAGGTCTTGCCATCATAGCCGGGTTTGAACTGCAGGGTGACAGAGCGTGGGCCGATGTTGGAGATAGCCATGTTGGTGGGAGGGCCAGGAAGCTCTGCGAAGAGAGAGAGAGAGAGAGAGGAAAAAGAGACAGGTAGAGAAAGATGGAGAGAAAAAAGATGACTGAGGTAGCAGATACTCTAGAACCTCTGACTTATGGTCAGATGTGCATTTTCAAGTTTCAAAGCTCAGTTTGTCATTGATATTTGTATTTTGTTTGCCCACATCTCTCACACTTTGATTCTTGGGTATAGAGGTTGCTTGGGAAAATGTATCTACTACAGCGCTCTCTAGTGTCGGTATAGATACTGCAGACAAAATAAGTTAACAGGGATCCCACTTAATTCTCTCCCTTGTGCTCCAAACTTCAGCTAAGACAGCACAAGCAGATTAGATTGGGGAAGATGCTTACACACAATACCCAGACAGAGACAATGCCATGAATGTCAATTACATTGCAGTTATCTGGAGATATGATTCAATCTGATATCCTACTGTTTACACTTGAACTGAGTAAACAATAAGAATGGATTACTCCCTGCAAATCCTGTAGGGAAAACAACTCTGAAAATGGCAAATTCAAAAAAACAATGGGAGGCCGTTTTTGTGTATGTGAGTGTGTGTGTGTCTCTGTCTAGGCAGGTATGTGTGAGAAAGCAAATGCAAAAAATATTTCATTCTTCATCTTCTTTCCCCATCGCTTCCCTCGAGGTAAACATTCAATTCACCATTACATATCCCCATTCCAATGCACAATATAGTTTACATAAATCCTAGTTATGAAGATATGAACGTCAAACCGTGACAGTGTGGACAGTGGCCTAATATTATCAAGATATAATCGCTCCCATGGGCACAGTAACCAATGTTCTATTCCAGATTGCTTAAATGCGGGTCTATTCAACCCTAATGAAATGCACAGATTATACGCCTCATAGTAAAATCCACACCTCTAAATCATTTGCATGACTGGTAATCCAACCATAAGCTTTTAGCAAGATCTCTGGGGTAGAGTTGCAGGCACATAGGCAGTATCTTTATACATACAGTGGGATTAATCACTATTTAGGGGACTATAACCCTGCTCTATAGCCTACTCTCAATATTACAACCTTTTATTTGACAGGTTTCACAGACATATAGGCTCTGAGTGCTGCTATAATAATTGACTGTGGCTATTGTATTTCTATTATGCAATTTAGCATTTGCTTTTAATATGAAATCGTTAAAAATCCTCATGGGGACTCTTATTTTTTGGGGCTGAACTGTGTATTGGTCTGCTTCAGTCGCCCTGCTGAATGTCTTGCTATTGGCTGGTTTGTAGTTTATGGTTCTGTCCCAGCTTCAACTGACTGGGGTCCGATTTCATTGTGTCTGGCGCCAGACAACACAGGGTGTGTTCACTAAGTTAGACATGAAACTGTAAATCTGCAGGTTCACAAAGGTGCACATTGACTGGAAGGGGAGGTTCAATATAAGCTAACACCCATTCAGTGGATGGGAATAGGGAAAGAGAGCAAAGCAAAGTTGCAAATAGAAATGCACAACATTGGATTGTGGAATGTTTTAGTGCAACATTTTGGTTCTGCTTGCTGCTCCAGATTTAGTCTAAATTACATTGCTCCACACATATTTAGAATGGATGAAATCCCCGGGTCTCTAATGAGGCAGTAATAGTAGGGTTTCTCTGAGCACCTGATGTTGAAAAATTGCCTGGCATGGCAAGTATGGTGCTTAATTAGCTCTAAATATTTTGTAGCGCGAGTTTAGCCTGTGGAGTTGGATAATGTGATTTTGCAAGCATTTGCATTTGTAGGTGCTATGTAAAGCTTATGCTCATACTTATGTCTTTGCTGCGGGTCAATATCTTTATAGCAGGTTAA